>NC_057804.1:564989534-565287002 GCF_018294505.1 Triticum aestivum
CAGTTTTCTTCTTTTTTTAGAAAAGGATACACCTTTTCTTGAAAAATAATAAGACATGTCTAGCAGAATAATTGTACAGTGAGAGTGTCTACCACAATAATTGTACGGTGAGAGACATCCAAGGGGGAGCTTAGCGAGATTTGAGTAGGAAAACAATATTTGAGAGACATCAAAATCTGTTATTGTATAGTATAGTTTAAACAGTAGAAAATGAAGCTACCACAATCATGCACGTGTGCTGAATATATGCTCCATTGATCATAGAATTTAATGATTGAAATTAAAAAATAATGCATCTAAAATATGTTCTGATCACGTGGCCGCACATACATACGCAAACACGTGTTGGGATAATGGGATTATTGAATTCATGCTCCAGCCAGTTGCTCCAAAAGTCCGAACTAATGGAGGGAGGCAGGCAATATATTTCAACACTCCCCCTCATGTCTATACTTATTTAGTCCTTAGACGTGGGTTCGATGTAGGCCGCAGAATCGTTTTTATAATACTGCGTTGGCAGGGTCTTGAATTCAAAAGTCCGAACTAATGGAAGGAGACAGGCAATATATTTCAACAGGGATCTTGCTCAACCATAACCACATGCATCGTGTGTCTGCATGATTTGATGGCGTCCACATGCGTGTTCCATCCACCATCCGAGTTGAGAATCTTACCGAGATAGCATTAGTAAGTACTCCCTCCGTTCCAAATTACTCGTCGCTGAAATGGATGTATCTAGAACTAAAATACATCTAGATACATCCATACGTACGACAAGTAATTCGGAACGGAGGGAGTAGTAGATAAACTAATCAGTCTAGCTTGGCCACAAGCTATTTGCATATGATGTCACCATGTTCCTCATGAATGAGCTAAGCATCCAATGCTTCTCCAATGTACGTAAGACATAGTGCATTTTGGTTCCTAACTTATTGGGTCCAAAGTTTCCGCTTATGTATATGCATTTGAATTCCATGTGATACTAAAAAACGACATAGTGTAAGTATGCATGCATATCGCTTCCAAGATCCATCAAGAGAATTTGAAAAAAAAACGTATAAACTATGATTATTCACATAAGTATCGCAAACCATGCATTTTGTCCATATTACATCAAAGTCTCATGTCGACACATGGAAATTCACATAGTTTAACATATGCACCAAGCAAAACCATTGAGCATATAACGTATACATTCATTCATACTCATAGGTCTATCTCACCCAAGTAGATTATAGATAGTACAAGCAATCAGATAACTAACTCCCATGAAGGCAAACTTCCCACAAGTCAACCTAACTCTCTACATTTCTCCACAATGGCACCAAGTACCAAAATGAGAAAGTATGTCTACCCTCAACACATACTAATTAGGGATGAAAGAGGAGAAGAACGATGCTTTTGAAGAATAAGAACTTCTAGAAGGAAACCGGGGACACGGGGAATCACAATAAAAGTTTATTGCCTAGAGATAAAGGGAACCTAAAGCAAATGTGGAATGGAAATGCTCTACCAATTCTACTAATTGAAAGAATACCAATTATAAGAGAACGAAATGGCATTGGAATTAATACTTGGTGATAGATTTCAAAGATATGCATGATCAACTTCACTATCAAAAGCATTTGATGAGAGTTTAGAGTTAATCACAATGCTTACTAGAATCTGCAGATAGCCCTAGGGCCGGATACCCTAAGCAAAGGGCAAAGATGCTAGGGGGAGGAGTTACCCTAGTGTATTACCCTAGTGAAATTTTCCTAGGGGCCCATTAGTGGGGGAGCTCGGTTTCTCTTCGGTGTCAAAAGAGTACCCTAGATATCGTTTTATTTTCATTGTGCGGAAATAGGTGATAGGTGGCAAGTCTGCTGACTTGTAAAGTAAGTATCCTTTGGGTTAGTTCCACTAAGGAGTAAGCATCCTTTGAGTTAGTTCCACTAGGGAGTAAGCATCATCCTTTGGGTTAGTTCCATTCCCAAGCAAACACAGACGTTAGTCCATATACCCCTCATTATTTACAAATATTGCATTGAATGATAGAATTAATATTGGATTCTCACAAATCTAAATATTAATAATAATTGTACGTGATCACTCCAAAAAGTTGAAGACGGAAAAGGACATAAATTATATATTTCAACCACCATCTTTATACATGACAACATCCACGAGCTTACACAATATTGCCACTATTTACAAAATATGGCATCTAGCTGCACTCGGTATCTACACTTCACAAAAAGTCATCTACATTTAGAGTATTCAACCCACAAGTATAGGAGATCGCAACAATTTTTGAGGGTAGAGTATTCAACCCAAATTTATAGATTCGACACAGGGCAGCCAAAGAATATTTGAAGGTATTAGCAGCTGAGTTGTCAATTCAACCACACCTGGAGATTAATTATCTGCAGCAAAGTGATTAGTAGCACAGTAATATGATAGTTTTGATGATAGCAGCAATAGCAACAGTAACGGGGTAACAGTGATAGCAGTGATTTTGAAGCAGTAACGATAGCAGTAGCAGTAGTAACTTAGCAGAAACAATATAAGATAAATTCGTAGGCATTGGATCGGTGACTCATTGAATGATATTCATCATGAGACAATTATAACCTAGGGCGATACGACACTAGCTCCGGTTCATAAATAAAATGTAGGCATGTATTCCGTAAATAGTCATACGTGCTTATGGAAAGAACTTGCATGCCATCTTTTTTCCTACCCTCCCGTGGCAGCGGGGTCCTATTGAAAACTAAGGGATATTAAGGCCTCCTGTTAATAGAGAAGCGGAACAAAGCATTAGCACACGGTGAATACGTGAACTCCTCAAACTACGGTCATCACCGGGAGTGGTCCCGACTATTGTCACTCTGGGGTTGCCGGATCATAACACGTAGTAGGTGACTATAACTTGCAAGATCGGATCTAGAACATGGATATAATGGTGATAACATAAATGGTTCAGATCTAAAATCATGGCACCCGGGCCCAAAGTGACAAGCATTAAGCATGGCAAAGTCATAGCAACATCAATCTCAGAACATAGTGGATACTAGGGATCAGGCCCTAACAAAACTAACTCGATTACATGATGAATCTCATCCAACTCCTCACTGACCAGCGAGCCTACAAAGGAATTACTCACTCCCGGTGGGGAGCATCATGGAATTGGCGATGGAGATGTGTTGGTGATGACAAACATCGAAGATCCCCCTCTCCGAAGCCCCAAACGGACTCCAGATCTGGCCTCCCGATGAAGAACAGGAGACAGTGGCGGCTTCGTCTCATGAAACGTGATAATTCTTTCTCCCTGATTTTTTTCTAGAAGAATGTGATTTTATAGCATTGGTTTCAGGGTCATTCGGGCCACCAGGTGGGTACAACCCATCGGGGTGTGCCTGGGGGGCAGGCGTGCCCTGGTGGCTTGTTCCCACCCAGGTGCCCCCCTCAGGTTTCGTTCATTCCGAGAAAAATCCTCACAAAGTTTCGTTCCATTCCGAGAACTTTTATTTCTGCACAAAAACAACACCATGGTAGTTCTGCTGAAAACAGTGTCAGTCTGGGGTTAGTTTCATTCAACTCATGCAAATTAGAGTCCAAAACAAGAGAAAAAGTGTTTGGAAAAGTAGATACGTTGGAGACGTATCAACTCCCCCAAGCTTAAACCTTTGCTTGTCCTCAAGCAATTCAGTGATAAACTGAAACTGAAAAAGAAAAACTTTTATGAACTTTTTTGCTCTTGTTTCATAAATAAGCTTAAACAACACCCAGGTATTCAGCAAAGATCATAACTAACCATGTCGACAATAACTCTTAAAAATTATATTAACTCATATCAATGGCATAATCAACTAGAGAGCAACAATAAGATATCTCAAACAGCAACACGTTGTCAAAGCAACCATGATATAATATGACAATAGTGGTATCTCGCTAGCCCTTCCTGAGGCCGTAAAACATAAATGAAGAGCACCCCCAAAGTTCAAGCAGAGATTAAACATTGTAATTCATGGTAGAAAAAATCCACTCATGATGCACCAAACATTAGCTACACACAATGCATCAGCATGATAGCAGTGCTCTTAGGTTCTGGCGCTTATTTGAGAAGATGATGACACAACATAAAAGTAAATAGATAGTCCCTTCGCAGAGGGAAGCAGCGATTTGCAGGGGTGCCAGAACTCAAGTTTTTTAAAACAGAGGTAAATGAAATTTTGAGACATGCACCCTTCTCATTTACTTAACGACTATTAGTTATTAATATCTTCCATGCTAAACACGCTAGTGGCGGTTCCCAAGCGGAAAAGTAAAGGTTATGACTCCATTAGGAGTTTTTGTTTGATTATTTGAGAGATCAATTCTTTTTGCAATTTGGGACTGAGCATCCCTATTACCGCCCTTTTCTCATGCGATGGCAAGTGAATGAACACTCAACCTAAGAATAACCCGCCTAGCATGGAAGATACCGACTACCCATGTCGTTCCATGAACAATCCAGGCACACAAAAAGGATATTTATTTGAAGTTTTTAGATATGGCACATGCAAATTTACTTAGGACGGTAGGGTAATATTGTATATAGGTAGGTATGGTGGACTCGTCTGGAATAACTTGGGTTTCAAGTTTTTGATGTACAAGCAGAGTTCCCACTTAGTACAGGCGAAGGCTAGCAAATAGGTTGAGAAGCGGTCAGCTAGAGAGCAACAACGGTCATGAACATGCATTATGCATAAGTAACATTGGATACTAGCGTGAGTAGGATATGAACACCATGAACATAAATATCATAGAGGCTATGTTGGTTTTGATTCAACTACATGCATGAACATGTGCCAAGTCAAGCCACTCGAACATTCAGAGGAGAATACCATATCATCATACTGCATCACAGTCATTTTAACGCAATGTTGATATCCAAGATACACTACAAGAGGAACCCCCCTTTAGCAACGGATCGATGTGTTGTCGTATGTCCATATAACCGTTGCTAAGGACTACACCAATGGATTAATATGTGTTGTCATTGGTGGCGTTGCTAGGGTCTACAACAACGGATAAAATTGCGTTGGTAGTCGACATGAGGAAGCGTCGCAAGATAGAAACATATATAGTTGCAGCCTAACAACACTTCATATGCGTTGGTGGTAACCTACACAAACTGATTTAGCATGTAACATTACTAGTATTTTATATACTACCAATAATAGTTACTTGATCAACATCGATAGTGCACACAAGCAACAACCTATAAAACAGTAAGATCTCATATATTAAATCGAGTCGGTTGCATTAGATGTAATGCAATCCAAAGAATACATAGATTTCTGTACATTGAGATATACATGACTTCTATACGTTGAGCATGAAAATGACATTCTACAACATTAACTTCTGGTAGCAGCCCCATTCTCCACCTTGCAATCAACTCAGTTGTGGACCATCCATTTATCTTCAATGTACAACAACAAAAAAGTGACATAAGTAATTTATCATCAGAGAAATAAAAAAACCAGATCAACAGAGCAATAAAAAAGGGAAGTCACATACAAAGGTTGAAGGCCATGACATAACTAACCCGGCTGCATGACCAATACACTCGACATCTTTGAGTGGCCATATCAACTGAACATATATTTTCCAAAGTTCGAAGATGCTATCCAACATTCATTTGCATCACTGAAAATCAAAAATGCGACGAGAATACAATCAAAACATGGTCTGTGAAGGGGTGATGACTAAAATGATTTTACCTCTGGTTATTGTAGACATACAATTTAATGTTTAGGAAGCCTTGAGCGCCTAATATAAGAATCAATAAAATAAGATGTCACACCAATAACAATACACTATATAGGTTGTTTTGGTGCCATTCTCAAATTGTTGTTCATGCATGTTGAATGGAATTATTATCTATGAAGATATATACGTGTACAGGTTGCACAATGAAATCTAAGCATGGTCTATGTATAATGAATATTGCGTACCTACATAATTGTTATTTTGCTCCATAAACCACTTTTAAAATAGCTCCATTCACTTGAGTACACCATGATGTTTTGTACTGAAAATCGAAGGGATATGTAGAGCTATACATAGGTCATACACATTTCTTCCACTGTTGGACATCCCATACACATAGTTTTTATATTTTTATTAACTGAAAATTTTAAATACCAACTGTACAAACGCTCCTGCAGTACATATATGTAAGGAGTCAAGAGTAGCTCTACATGTATCCCTGTCTGAGTTTGGTAATAAATTAAAAATGGCTAGGAACTGCACAAGAATCAAATACGAACACTACCAATATATGTAGGCATAAAAGATAAGTAGGCTCTTCTCAAATAAAAATAAAAAGATAAGTGGACAGTGGATGTACCAGACTGGTGTATAATTGGTTCCATAACAGGACACCAAAGTGGTGGAGAGAAGAAATTGTCCTGGATTCTGCACGACTCTAGCGAGAAGGATTCAGGAAAGCTACGTACTGCTACATGCAGAACCCCTGAATATAAGAACCCATTGTTAACTTCCATGAAAGCAGAATACAACTGCAATCGAACTACAAGAACACATGAAAACTACTATCAGATTATTTATTCATCTGATAATTGAGAATGTTTGTTAGTCCTTTTATCAACAACTCACTAGCACATATGTACAATATGATCCTTGCTCCTATTGATGCACTAAGTATGCTGAGCCCATAGGCGATGTCATTTCCTCATGGGTGTGAGCCTTTTACTTTGTGATTGGCAGTAGCTGACTTGCACATGCTCGCGTACTTTTAATTTAATTGAAAATGCACACTAAATATAAAAGGGAGTTCTTCTAACCGTATAAGCACCAACTCCTTTTGTTTTTCCTGAATAGTTAAATTACTGAACTGTCCTGGTTCCCATTAGGCAAAAATAGTTTGATATTTTGGATAAACATCGTGTCGTTTGCTTTGTGACTATTTCAGAGGAGTTGATCGGAAATATAATACCAAGTTCCCATATGATTTTGTTTGCTATGTACCTATTTCTGACAAGTTGATCATATAAACAGTTGTTGAAAGCATATTTCTTAAAGGATTTTCTGCATGCACTCAACAGATTATTGTTAGCTTGTGGTTCGCCGGATCGAGGGCACATGATCAAGCTAAATCAGGTCCTTGAAGACCTAACATGAACAGGGGGGTCAGGATTGTGACACCTACATTTTCCTAATAAGAAGTTGTTGGGGAACGCGGTAATTTTAAAACAATTCCTACGATCATGCAAGATCTATCTATGTGATGCATATCAACGAGAGGGGAGAGTGTGTCCATGTACCCTCGTAGAGCAAAAGCGGAAGCGTTTCAATAACGCGGTTTATGTAGTCAAACTTCTTCGTGATCCAACCGATCAAGTACCGAACGTACGCCACCTCCGCGTTCAGCACACGTTCAGCTCGCTGACGTCCCTTGTGCTCTTGATCCAGTTGAGGACGAGGGTGAGTTCCGTCAGCATGACAGCGTGGCAACAGCGATGATGATGCTACCGACGCAGGGCTTCGCCTAAGCACTACGATGGTATGATCGAGGTGTGTAACTGTTGAGGGGGGCATCGCACACGGTTAAGAGAAACTTGTGTGTTCTAGGGTGCCCCCCTGCCCCCATATATAAAGGAGCAAGGGGGGAGGCCGGCCGGCCCCTAGGGCGCGCCCCAAGAGAGGAGTCCTACTAGGACTACTAGTCCTAGTAGGATTCCACCACAAGGGAGAAGAGGGAAGGAAAGGAGAGGGAGAGGGAGTAGGAAAGGGCGGCGCCACCCTCCTTCCCTTGTCCTATTCAGACTCCAAGGGGGGGTGCGGCCTGCCCTGGCTGCCCTCCTCTCTCTCTCCACTAAGGCCCATGGTGGCCCATTAGTTCCCCTAGGGGTTCCGGTAACCCCTCCGGCACTCCGGTTTTACCCAAAACTTCCCGGAACTCTTCCGGTGTCCAAATATAGCCGTCCAATATATCAATCTTTATATCTCGACCATTTTGAGACTCCTCGTCACGTCCATGATCTCATCCGGGACTCTGAACAAACTTCGGTCATCAAAAACTCATAACTCATAATACGTACCGTCATCGAACGTTAAGCGTGCGGACCCTATGGGTTTGAGAACTATGTAGACATGACCAAGACACATCTCTGGTCAATAACCAATAGCGGAACCTGGATGATCATATTGGCTCCCACATATTCTACGAAGATCTTTATCGGTCAAACCGCATAACAACATACGTTGCTCCCTTTGTCGTCGGTATGTTACTTGTCGAAGATTCGATCGTCGGTATCATCATACCTAGTTCAATCTCATTCAATCTCGTTACCGACAAGTCTCTTTACTCGTTCGGTAATACTTCATCTCGTAACTAACTTATTAGTCACATTGCTTGCAAGGCTTATTGTGATGAGCATTACCGAGAGGACCTAGAGACACCTCTCCGAAACACGGAGTGACCAATCCTAGTCTCCATCTATGCCAACCCAACAAACACCTTCGGAGACACCTATAGAGCACCTTTATAATCACCCATTTACATTGTGACGTTTGCTAGCACACAAAGTGTTCCTCTGGTATTCGGGAGTTGCACAATCTCATAGTCTGAGGAACATGTATACGTCATGAAGAAAGCAGTAGCAATGAAACTGTAACGATCATAATGCTAAGCTAACGGATGGGTCATGTCCATCACATCATTCTCCTAATGATGTGATCTCGTTCATCAAATGACAACACATGTCTATGGTTAGGAAACATAACCATCTTTGATTAACAAGATAGTCAAGTAGAGGCATACTAGGGACATTGTGTTTTGTCTATGTATTCACACATGTACGGAGTTTCCGGTTAATACAATTTTAGCATGAATAATAAACATTTATCATGAAATAAGGAAATAAATAATAACTTTATTATTTCCTCTAGGGCATATTTCCTTCAGTCTCCCACTGTCACTAGAGTCAATAATCTAGATTACAAAGTAATGATTCTAACACCCATGGAGTTTTGGTGCTGATCATGTTTTGCTCGTGGAAGAGGCTTAGTCAACAGGTCTGCAACATTAAGATCCGTATGTATCTTGCAAATTTCTATGTCCCCTTCCGACACTTGATGATGGATGGAATTTAAGCGTCTCTTGATGTGCTTGGTTCTCTTGTGAAATCTAGATTGCTTTGCCAGCAATTGCACCAGTATTGTCACAAAAGATTTTCATTGGACCCGATGCACTAGGTATGACACCTAGATTGAATATGAACTCCTTCATCCAAACTCCTTCATTTGCTGCTTCCGAAGCAGCAATGTACTCCGCTTCACACATAGATCCCACCACAGCACTTTGCTTAGAACTGCACCAACTGACAGCTCCTCCATTCAATAAAAATACGTATCCGGTTTGCGACTTAGAGTCATCCGGATCAGTGTCAAAGCTTGCATCGACATAACTGTTTACGACGAGCTCTTTGTCACCTCCATAAACGAGAAACATATCCTTAGTCCTTTTCAGGTATTTCAGGATGTTCTTGACCGTTGTCCAGTGCTCCACTCCGGGATTACTTCGGTACCTCCCTGCTATGCTTATAGCAAGGCACACATCAGGTCTGGTACACAACATTGCATACATGATAGAACCTATGGCTGAAGCATAGGGAATGACTTCCATTTTCTCTCTATCTTCCGAAGTGGTCGGGAATTGAGTCTGACTCAACTTCACACCTTTTAACACAGGTAAGAACCCTTTCTTTGACTGATCCATTTTGAACTTCTTCAAAACTTTATCAAGGTATGTGCTTTGTGAAAGTCTAATTAAGCGTCTTGATCTATCTCTATAGATCTTGATGCCCAATATGTAAGCAGCTTCTTCGAGGTCTTTCATTGAAAAACTCTTATTCACGTATCCCTTTATGCTATCCAGAAATTCTATATCATTTCCAATCAACAATATGTCATCCACATATAATATTAGAAATGCTACAGAGCTCCACTCACTTTCTTGTAAATACAGGCTTCTCCAAAAGTCTGTATAAAACCATATGCTTTGATCACACAACAAAGCGTTTATTCCAACTCCGAGAGGCTTGCACCAGTCCATAAATGGATCCCTGGAGCTTGCACACTTTGTTAGCACCCTTTGGATCGAAAAAACCTTCTGGTTGCATCATATACAACTCTTCTTCCAGAAATTCATTCAGAAATGCAGTTTGACATCCATCTGCCAAATTTCATAATCATAAAATGCGGCAATTGCAAACATGATTCGGACAGACTTAAGCATCGCTACGGGTGAGAAAGTCTCATCATAGTCAACTTCTTGAACTTGTCAAAAACCTTTCGCAACAAGTCGAGCTTTGTAGACAGTAACATTACCGTCAGCGTTAGTCTTCTTCTTGAAGACCCATTTATTTTCTATGGCTTGCCGATCATCGGGCAAGTCCACCAAAGGCCACACTTTGTTCTCATACATGGATCCCATGTCAGATTTCATGGCCTCAAGCCATTTCGCGGAATCTAGGCTCATCATTGCTTCCTCATAGTTTGTAGGTTCACCATGGTCTAGTAACATGACTTCCAGAATTGGATTACCGTACCACTCTGGTGCGGATCTCACTCTATAAGATCTACGAAGTTCAGTAGTAACTTGATCTGAAGTTTAATGATCATCATCATTAGCTTCCTCACTAATTGGTGTAGGAATCACTGGAACTGATTTCTATGATGAACTACTTTCCAATAAGAGAGAAGGTACAATTACCTCATCAAGTTCTACTATCCTCCCACTCATTTCTTTCAAGAGAAACTCCTTCTCTAGAAAGGATCCATTCTTAGCAACAAAGATTTTGCCTTCGGATATGTGATAGAAGGTGTACCCAATAGTTTCCTTTGGGTATCCTATGAATACGCATTTCTCCGATTTGTGTTCGAGCTTATCAGGTTGAAGCTTTTTCACATAAGCATCACAGCCCCAAACTTTAAGAAACGACAACTTTGGTTTCTCGCCAAACCATAGTTCATAAGGCGTCGTCTCAACGGATTTTGATTTTGCCCTATTTAAAGTGAATGCAGCCGTCTCTAAAGCATAACCCCAAAACGATAGTGGTAAATCAGTAAGAGACGTCATAGATCACACCATATCCAATAAAGTACGGTTATGACGTTTGGACACACCATTTCACTCTGGTGTTCTAGGTGGCGTAAGCTGTGAAACTATTCCACATTGTTTCAAATGAAGACCAAACTCGTAACTCAAATATTCCCCTCCACGATCAGATCATAGAAACTTTATTTTCTTGTTACGATGATTTTCCACTTCATTTGAAATTCTTTGAACTTCTCAAATGTTTTAGACTTATGATTCATTAAGTAGATATAACCATATCTGCTCAAATCATCTATGAAGGTAAGAAAATAATGATACCCGCCACAAGCCTCAACACTCATTGGACCACATACATATGTATGTATTATTTCAAATAAGTTAGTAGCTCGTTTAATTGTTCTGGAGAATGGATTTTTAGTCATCTTTCCCATAAGGCACGGTTCGCAAGCACCAAGTGATTCATAATCAAGTGATTCCAAAAGTCCATCAGAATGGAGTTTCTTCATGCGCTTTACACCGATATGACCCAAACGGCAGTGCCAGAAATAAGTTGCACTATCATTGTCAACTTTGCATCTTTTGGCTTCAATATTATGAACATGTGTATCATCTGAAGGAAATATGCCCTAGAGGCAATAATAAAGTTATTATTTATTTCCTTATATCATGATAAATGTTTATTATTCATGCTAGAATTGTATTAACCAGAAACTTAGTACATGTGTGAATACAAAGACAAAATATAGTGTCCCTAGTATGCCTCTACTTGACTAGCTCGTTAATCAAAGATGGTTATGTTTCCTAACCATGACAAATGTTTTCATTTGATGAACGGGATCACATCATTAGGAGAATGATTTGATGGACAAGACCCATCTGTTATCTTAGCATTATGATCGTTACAATTTCATTGCTACTGCTTTCTTCATGACTTATACATGTTCCTCACACTATAAGATTATACAACTCCCGAATACCGGAGGAACACTTTGTGTGCTACCAAATGTCACAACGTAAATGGGTGATGATAAAGGTGCTCTATAGGTGTCTCCGAAGGTGTTTGTTGGGTTGGCATAGATCGAGATTAGGATTTGTCACTCCATGTTTCGGGGAGGTATCTCTGGGCCCTCTCGGTAATGCTCATCACTATAAGCCTTGCAAGCAATGCAACTAATGAGTTAGTTGTGGGATGAAGTATTACGGAATGAGTAAAGAGACTTTCCGGTAATGTGATTGAACTAGGTATGATGATACCGATGATCGAATCTCAGGCAAGTAACATACAGATGACAAAAGGAACAACGTATGTTGTTATGCGGTTTGACCGATAAAGATCTTCGTAGAATGTGTAGGAGACAATATGGGCATCCAGGTTCCTCTATTGGTTATTGACTGGAGATGTGTCTCGGTCATGTCTACATAGTTCTCAAACCCGTAGGGTCCGCACGCTTAACGTTCGATGACGATTTGTAATATGAGTTATGTGTTTTGATGACCGAAGTTTGTTCGGAGTTTCGCATGAGATCACAGACATGACGAGGAGTCTCGAAATGGTCGAGACATAAATATTGATATATTGGACGGCTATATTCAGACACCGGAAGTGCTCCAGAGAAGTTTCAGATAAAACCGGAGTGTCGGAGGGTTACCAGAACCCCCCGGGGGAACTAATGGGCCACATGGGCCTTGGTGGAGAGAGAGAGGGGCGGCCAGGGCAGGTCGCGCTCCCCCTCCCCCTTGGGTCCGAATTGGACTAGGGAAGGGGGGTGGTACCCCCCTTTCCTTCTCCCTCTCCCTCTCCTTCCTTCCCCCTCTCTCCCTCTTGGTGGGATCCTACTAGGACTAGTAGTCCTAGTAGGACTCCCCTTGTGGGGCGCGCCCAAGGAGGGTCGGCCGGCCTCCCCCTTGCTCCTTTATATATGGGGGCAGGGGGGCACCCTAGAACACACAAGTTGATCTTTTAGCCGTGTGCGGTACCCTCCTCCACGGTTGCACACCTCAGTCATATCTTCGTAGCGCTTAGGCAAAGCCCTGCGCCAGTAACTTCATCATCACCGTCGCCACGCCGTTGTGCTGATGAAACTCTCCCTCGGCCTCAACTGGATCAAGAGTATGAGGGACGTCATCGAGCTGAATGTGTGTTGAACGTGGAGGTGCCGTACGTTTGGTACTTGGATCGGTTGGATCACGAAGACTTTCGACTACATCAACCGCGTTAACTAATGCTTCCGATTTCGGTCTATGAGGGTATGTGGACACACTCTCCCTCTCGTTGCTATGCATCACCTAGATATATCTTGCGTGATCGTCGGATTTTTTTTGAAATTACCACGTTCCCCGACAGTGGCATCCGAGCCAGGTCTATGAGTAGATGTTATATGCACGAGTAGAACACAAAGAGTTGTGGGCGATAATAGTCATACTTCTTACCAGCAATGTATTACTTTGATTCGGTGGTATTGTTGGATGAAGCGGCCTGGACCGACATTATATGACCGCGTTCATGAGATTGTTTCTACCGACGTGCTTTGCACACAGGTGGCTAGCGGGTGTCTGTTTCTCCAACTTTAGTTGAATCGAGTTTTACTACACCTGGTCCTTGTTGAAGGTTAAAACAGCACACTTGACGAAAAATCATTGTGGTTTTGATGCGTAGTTAAGAACGCTTCTTGCTAGAAGCCCGTAGCAGCCATGTAAAACTTGCAACAACAAAGTAGAGGATGTCTAACTTGTTTTTGCAGGGCATGTTGAGATGTGATATGGTGAAGACGTGATGAGATATAGTTTGTTGTATGAGATGATCATGTATTGTTAAAGTTATCGGCAACTGGCAGGAGCCTTATGGTTGTCTCTTTATTGCATAAGATTCAAGCGCCATATAATTGCTTTACTTTATCGCTATGCGATAGCAATAGTTGGCCAGACGACCATGTGAAGACATGTTGATAGAGATCAAGATGATGGAGATCATGGTGTCATGCCGGTAACGATGGAGATCATGATGGTGCTTTGGAGATGGAGATCAAAGGCACAAGATGATGATGGCCATATCATGTCACATAGTTTGATTGCATGTGATGTTTATATTTTATGCATCTTATTTTGCTTAGTACGATGCTAGCATTATGAGATGATCCCTTAATAAAATTTCAAGGTATAAGTGTTCTCCCTGAGTATGCATAGTTGCGACAGTTCTTCATGCTGAGACACCATGTGATGATCGGGTGTGATAAGCTCTACGTTCACATACAACGGGTGCAAGCCAGTTTTGCACGTGCATAATACTCGGGTTAAACTTGACGAGCCTAGCATATGCAGATATGGCCTCGGAACACTGGAGACCGAAAGTTCGAGCATGAATCGTATAGTAGATATGATCAACATAGAGATGTTCACCACTGAAAACTACACCATCACACGTGATGATCGGACATGGTTTAGTTGATTTGGATCACGTGATCATTTAGATGACTAGAGGGATGTATATCTAAGTGGGAGTTCTTAAGTAATATGATTAATTGAACTATAATTTATCATGAACTTAGTCCTGATAGTATTTTGCAAATTATGTTGTAGATCAATAGCTCGCATTGTAGCTTCTCTATGTTTATTATATGTTCCTAAAGAAAACTAAGTTGATAGATAATAGTAGCAATGATGCGGACTGGGTCCGTAATTTGAGGTTTATCCTCATTGCTGCACAAAAGAATTATGTCCTTGATGCACCGCTAGGTGACAGACCTATTGCAGGAGCAGTTGCAAACGTTATGAACGTTTGGCTAGCTCAATATGATGACTACTTGATAGTTTAGTGCACCATGCTTTACAGCTTAGAACCGGGACTTCAAAAATGTTTTGAACGCCACGGAGCATACGAGATGTTCCAAGAGATGAAAATTGGTATTTCAGACTCATGCCCGTGTCGAGGTATGAGACCTCAGACAAATACTTCGCCTAAAAGATGGAGGAGAATTGCTCAGTTAGTGCGCATGTGCTCAGAATGTTTGGGTACTACAATCTCCTGAATCAAGTGGGAGTTAATCTTCTAGATAAGATAGTGATTGACAGAGCTCTCTAGTCACCATCACCAAGTTATTGGAACTTCGTGATGAACTATAGTATGCAAGGGATGACGAAAATGATTCCCGAGCTCTTCGTGATGCTGAAGATCGACGAAGGTAGAGATCAAGAAAGAGCATAAGTGTTGATGATTGACAAGACCAATAGTTTTAAGAAAAGGGCAAAGGGAAAGAAATGGAACTTCAAGAAGAATGGCAAGCAAGTTGTCACTCCCGTGAAGAAGCCCAAAGCTGGACCTAAGCCTGAAACTAAGTGCTTCTACTGCAAAGGAAATGGTCACTGGAAGCGGAGTTACCCAAACATTTGGCAGATAAGAAGGATGGCAAAGTGAACAAAGGTATATTTGATATACGTGTTATTGATGTGTACCTTACTAGTGCTTGTAGTAACCCCTGGGTATTTGATACTTGTTCAGTTGCTAAGATTAGTAACTCAAAACAGGAGTTGCAGAATAAACAGAGGCTAGTTGAGGGTGAAGTGACGATGTATATTGTAAGTGGTTCCAAGATTGATATGATCATCATCGCACACTCCTTATAATTTCGGGATTAGTGTCGAACCTAAATAAATGTTATATGGTGTTTGCGTTGAGCATGAATATGATTAGATCATGTTTATTGCAATAAGGTTATTTATTTAAAACAAAGGATAATTGTTATTCTGTTTACATGAATAAAACCTTTCATGGTCATACACTCAATGCTGATGGTTTATTGAATCTCGATCGTAATGATACACATATTCATAATATTGATGCCAAAAGATGCAAAGTTGATAATGATAGTGCCACTTATTTGTGGCACTGCCATTTAGGTCATATCGGTGTAAAGCGCATGAAGAAACTCCATAAAGATGGACTTTTAGAATCACTTTATTATGAATCAATTGATACTTGCGAACCATGCCTTATGGGCAAGATGACTAAAACCCCGTTCTCTAGAACAATGGAACAAGCTAATGACTTATTAGAAATAATACATTCCGATGTATACAGTTCGATGAATGTCGGGGCTCGTGGCGGGTATCATTTTTTTCTGACCTTCACAGATGATTTGAGCAGATATGGGTATATCTACTTAAATGAAACACAAGTCTGAAACATTTGAAAAGTTCAAAGAATTTTAGATTGAAGTGGAGAATCATCGTAACAAGAAAATGAAGTTTCTACAATCTGATCATGGAGGAGAATATTTGAGTTACGAGTTTTGCCTTCATTTAAAACAATGTGGAATAGTTTCACAGCTCACGCCACCTGGAACACCACAGCGTAATGGTGTGTCTGAACGTCGTAACCGCACTTTATTGGATATGGTGTGATCTATGATGTCTCTTACCGGTTTACCACTATCATCTTGGGGTTATGCATTAGAGACAGCTGCATTCGCTTTAAACAGGGCACCATCAAAATCTGTTGAGACGATGCCTTATGAACTGTGGTTTGGCTAGAAACCAAAGTTGTCGTTTCTTAAAGTTTGGAGTTGCGATGCTTATGTGAAAAAGCTTCAACCTGATAAGCTCAAATCCAGATCGGAGAAGTGTGTCTTCATAGGATACCCAAAGGAAACTATTGGGTACACCTTCTATCATAGATCCGAAGGCAAGATAATTGTTGCTAAGAATGGATCGTTTATAGAGAAGAAGTTTCTCTCGAAAGAAGTGAGTGGGAGGAAAGTAGAGCTTGATGAGGTGATTGTACCTTCTCCCGAATTGGAAAGTAGTTCATCACATAAATTAGGTCCAGTGATTCCTACACCAATTAGTGAGGAAGCTAATGATGATGATCATGAAACTTCAGATCAAGTTACTACAGAACCTCGTAAGTCTTCCCGAGTATGGTCCACACTAGAGTGGTATGGTAATCCTATTCTGGAAGTCATGTTACTAGACCATGATGAACCTACGAACTATGAGGAAGCGATGATGAGCCCAGATTCCACGAAATGGCTTGAGGCCATGAAATCTGAGATGGGATCCATGTATGAGAATAAAGTGTGGACTTTGATGGATTTGCCCGATGATCGGCAAGCCATAAAAAATAAATGGGTCTTCAAGAGGAAGACAGACGCTGATAGTAGTGTTACTATCTACAAAGCTCGACTTGTCGCAAAAGGTTTTTGTCAAGTTCAAGGTGTTGACTACAATGAGATTTTCTCAACTATAGCGATGCTTAAATCCATCCAAATCATTTAGCAATTGCCATATTTTATGAAATCTGGCAAATGGATGTCAAAACTACATTCCTTAAATGGATACTTCTTAAATAAGAGTTGTATATGATGCAACCAGAAGGTTTTGTCAATCCTAAAGGTGCTAACTAAGTGTGCGAGCTCCAGTGATCCATCTATGGACTGGTGAAAGCATCTCGGAGTTGGAATATATGCTTTGATAAGGTGATCAAAGTATATGGTTTTATACATACATATGGAGAAGTCTGTATTTACAAGAAAGTGAGTGGGAGCACTACAACCTTTCTAATAAGTATATGTGAATGACATATTGTTGATCAGAAATAATGTAGAATTTTATGGATAGCATAAAGGAGAGTTTGAAGGAGTTTTTTCAAAGAAATACCTCAATGAAGCTGCTTACATATTGGGCATCAAGATCTATAGAGATAGATCAAGACACTTGATAAGATTTTTCAATGAGTATATACCTTGACAAGTTTTTGAAAGAGTTCAAAATGGATAAGTCAAAGAAGGAGCTCTTGTCTGTATTACAAGGTGTAAAGTTGAGTAAAACTCAAAACTCGACCATGGCAGAAGATAGAAAGATAATGAAAGTCATTCCCTATGCCTTAGTCATAGGTTCTATAAAGTATGCCATGCTATGTACCTGACCAGTTGTGTGCCTTGCTAAAAGTTTGGCAAGGGGGTAGGATGGTGATCCAGGAGTGGATCACTTTATAGCGGTCAAAGTTATCCTTAGTTACCTAAGAAGACTAAGGAAATATTTCTTGGTTATGGAGGTGATAAAAAGAGTTCATCGTAAAGAGTTACGTCAATGCAAGCTTTTACATCAATCCGGATGACTCTAAGTCTCGATCTGGATACATATTGAAAGTGGGAGCAATCAGCTAGAGTAGCTCCATGCAGAGCATTGTAGACATAGGATATTTGCAAAATACATACGGCTCTGAATGTGACAGACCCGTTGACTAAACTTCTCTCACGAGCAAAACATTATCACACCTTAGTACTCTTTGGGTGTTAATCACACAGCGATGTGAACTAGATTATTGACTATAGTAAACCATTTGGTTGTTGGTCACATGGCGATGTGAACTATGGGTGTTAATCACATACAGATGTGAACTATTGGTGTTAAATCACATGGCGAGGTGAACTAGATTATTGACTCTAGTGCAAGTGGGAGACTGAAGGAAATATGCCCTAGAGGCAATAATAAAGTTATTATTTATTTCCTTATATCATGATAAATGTTTATTATTCATGCTAGAATTGTATTAACCGGAAACTTAGTACATGTGTGAATACATAGACAAAATATAGTGTCCCTAGTCTGCCTCTACTTGACTAGCTCATTAATCAAAGATGGTTATGTTTCCTAACCATAGACATATGTTGTCATTTGATGAATGGGATCACATCATTAGGAGAATGATGTGATGGACAAGACCCTTCCGTTAGCTTAGTATTATGATCGTTACAGTTTCATTGATACTGCTTTCTTCATGACTTATACATGTTCCTTAGACTATGAGATTATACAACTCCCGAATACCGGAGGAACACTTTGTGTGCTAACAAATGTCACAACGTAAATGGGTGATTATAAAGGTGCTCTACATGTGTCTCTGAAGGTTTTTGTTGGGTTGGCATAGATCGAGATTAGGATTTGTCATTCCGTGTTTCAGGGAGGTATCTCTAGGCCCTCTCAGTAATGCTCATCACTATAAGCCTTGCAAGCAATGTGACTAATGACACTACAAAAAAATACACTTCCGTGATGATACGTGTTTGTCACAGTAGGTCGCGTTTTTTTTCATGCATGTACATCCATGACAATTTTATGACAAAATCAAGATAGTCATACCTGTGCTGTCGTAGAAGTGTTCCATGACATTACCAAAATTATCATCATGGAAGTGTCCACTTCCATGACGATAAATCGTGCGTCATAGAAGTGCTTTCATCAAGGGTGACCGACATGTGGCATCCACCGTAACGAAACATCGTTAAGCTATCGGGTCGGGTTTTGGATCCGATAACCCATTAACAACCCCGACCAATGGGGATTTCCCACGTGTAAAATCATCATTGGCTGGAGGAAACACGTGTCGACTCATCGTTGGGACACATGTCATCCACTCATTGGACAGAAGGCGCCTATGATATGTCGACACGTGGCACGGCCCAATAGAGGCCCATTCCTGTGAAAAGGCCGGCCCGTTTGACTTGGTCAAAAGGTTGCGGGCCGGCCCATGGAAAGCTTGTTAACGGCTTGCTCGCATATAGCCCATTTATAGCCTGCTAAACCAAGGCTCGTTACGCCCTATCCGAATTAGGCCCAGTAGCGTCATCTGGGCCGTCCAATATGATTCCAGCCCGTTTTAACTTCTGACCCATGTATGGCCTATGGCGTCTTTCGGCCCATATGAGGCCCTTTGTAACTCTTGGCCCATTAACGGCCCATGGTGAAACTGGCCCGTAATGAACAGTGTATCACTTTACACCCATTAACGGCCCGTGGTGAAACTGGCCCGTAATGAACAGTGTATCACTTTACACCCATTAATGGCCCGTGGTGAAACTGGCCTGTAATGAACAGTGTATCACTTTACACCCATTAACGGCCCGTGGTGAAACTGGCCCGTAATGAACAGTGTATCACTTTATACCCATTAATGGCCCGTTATTCCGTTGGGCCATTGACAGCCCATATTATCTTTCAGCCTTCTCAGAGACCCTTTATTCTTGGGCTCATTTCCAGCATTCATTTACTTACGGCCCGTTACTGTCATTTTCTTCCTGTGGGCCAAATTCAGCCCGTGGTTACAGTTGGCCCGTTTGTGGTCCGTTAATACGTTGGGCCGTTTCCATAGCGTCATCAAATATGGCCTATTAACGATGGACCATTATGGTCGGCCCAAAAATGAACGATTCCAACTGTAGCCCATTTACGGCCATAATGCGGTCTGTTATTGGCCCATGTTTGGCCAATCGATCATACGGCCCGTATAAGGCCCATTGATGATACGACTCGTAGAAGTCCCATTGTTTCTACGGCCCGTAGAAGGCCCATTGTTTCTACGACCCATAGAAGGCCCCCTGTTTCTACGGCCCGTAGGAGGCCCAGTGTCACTACAGTAAATATTAGCACATGGTTATTGTGGCCTTGTTTTAAAAAATAGGTTATTTCAGCCACTAGCAAACCACGGAAAAAGAATGGCAATGACTACAAGCAAACAAATAAACAAGACAACAAGGAAATAAATAAGCAAGCAACTTACGCTAGGCTATCACGGCTATCACACATATTACATCCACTGGGCATCAAAGTTTGCCACCAGTGCTAATAAACGCGCCGACAAAAGAATATACAAAACTGAGAGCACTTCAGAAGACACTAGGCCTGGCCAGGTCAGGGCCCCCAAACAGCCAAAGAAGCTGAGTAGACCTCAGTTGTGTCAATGATAGATGCATCAATAGTAGATGTAAGGCATGATGGTGCGCACGGCAGTCCTCTGACATCTTCATTGCATCTTTGACTTCAAGTCGGAGGTGAGCTGAAGCAAGCCTTTCCGCTTTAAGTTGAGACTGAAGAAGTCGAACTGATTGAGGCAACGACTGCACAGAGGTTGTCTCACACCTGCTGGTGAGTAGCTTCAACTCACTGTCTTCATCAAGACAGGACCTTGGGGTCATCTCGCTGTCCTCAAGATGGTTTGGCTCACTATCTTCCCTAAAGTTCTGCCTGGCGTCAGAGATACGACTCTGAAAGAGAAACAAGGAGACACGTAACATGTTTCACAATTATATAAGCAAATAAATGGATCTGTTCTGCATAAGGAACATGTTTTTACAACTACAATTTGAAACTGGTACTTGTTGCAAACATCCAATCAAATGTAAACAGCAAAGCAAACAACAGTGGAGGAAATGATGCCTATCCAAATCTATACTAGAACAAAGTTTGAAGGCTTGAGAAGGATGAACTTACATTACATGTTAACACAGGCTGGACAAAGCCCTTCTCCATGTTGATGGAAGGATAATTCAATAAATTCCCCAAAGAAAGTTCTTTATAAGCGTTTCCATTATTCTACATTTTGCAAAGAGTAAATATAGATCAAATAGTATTGGAAGAAACAGAGGATAATGAAGCTCATGTGCAGACTGATGATACATAATCAAATAGCAATTAATTAAGTATAGCGTTACAAGGCAAAAGGGAGAGAGGTACTAACAAGAGCAATGCAGAGCCCAGTATTGTTGTGAGATCATATGATCCTTTGAGCAAGGAGATTCATCTGAAATTAGTTTTCATACAAGAGAGAAGGTAAGGCACATGTAGAAATTTAGGAGTTCAAATTTTGAATTGATATCATAGACAGTACCTAACGTTGGGCTATCAGCAGTTCTAATAGGGATTTGGCCAGTGGAGTAGGGGTAAAGTGTGGTACAGTTGGGCCTGTGTTTTCTGTGGCTGCTGATCTATCTGATTTAACAGACATCACTACCTTTTCCAAATACCTAGTTTGTACTCCTTGAGGATCTGCACTCACCCTCTTCCTTTTGGACATCTATTATGAAAGAACAACATTTGACTGGAAAAACATAGTGTGACGACACATGGAATAGGTACAAAAAATGGATAGGTATGGCATATACTCATATATGATGCTTAAACTAAGCAGATGGTGTAACAAAGTATAAGTAATGCAAGAGGTCAGATGCAAAATATGTGCGACCAATACAACTTTGCAAAGTTAGAGCAAGCAGCTTGATGGGTGAATAAGATAGGCCATCCTCCACCATGCCAAGTTTGTTAGCCCGTGGATTGTTCCGCCATATTCCACTCGTGCACCGATTCTCATATTCATTTTGATAATGTTCAATATTTGACATGCATGAAAACATAAGAACAAGTGAGATTTTCTTTGTAATGCAGAAGTGGTTCTAATCCAATACCGCCTCCCTATAAACCCCTTTGTGCTATCTCTACAATTCTTTTAAGAGATGCCATGCATGCTGTAATTTGGTGTGTGCATTAACATAATGTGGCCTACTACTCAAAACATGAGAGCTCCAGAAGTGATGACACTTCGCAGATGACAGCTTCAACATATAGTAAAGAAGAACAAGTTGACCTGACCTGACAGATTCAAAATATACTAAGGGAGAACAACTCGACCTGACCAGTCGACCGCAAGAGAAGAGGATCATCTTAAAGAAGAGCAGAAGAGCAAGTAGATTGAAGATATTACAAGTCTTTCAATACAATGTCGGTTGGCCACCCATGATGAACCAGAGCGCACAGAGAAATACTATTCTTTCCGGTCTCTCCATATGTGGCTCACATGCATTTCGAAACTAAAGTAGGAACATTTAGCTAACCAATTAAACATCTCTCAGTTTTACTAATATCAGCAATAATATCATATATGAATTTGTACAACTAAGCTTGTTTAGCTTGATGGGTGGAGCAGTCACGAACCACGTAGGCTGATTGTGGTCATCATAAAATGGGGAAACCATAAGCATGATGAGTACAGTGTTGACCGTGGCAGTGGATGGCATATCTGAATCTGTAAACCGCGCAAAGGGTAGTTAGCAACCGTTGTTTGCTTTGAAATAACAACTAAGATTTGGTATGGACAAGAAAGTGCGGTCAACAAGTGACAAAGAAATGCAATTATGCAGTCTCTCTATATGTCGCGACATGCATTTGGAAACTCAAGTGGGACATTTAGCTAACCAATTAAATGTGTCGATTAACTAATATCAGTATCATATCACAATCATATTTGAACAACTAAGCTTTTGATTTCTGAGTGTTGTGTTGTTTAGTTTGAAGGGTGGAGTAATGCTAGTACGACAGAAAGCACCTACGCAGATCATAGTAGAGTAGATAAAAGGGGAAAACCCTAAGCATCAAGAGAAAAATCAGGAAAGTGGAACTAGCTGGACCAGTGGGTGGCGCACATGCTTTTCGAAACGAATATAGGAACATTAGGTGAGTAATTAAATGTTCTCTGTTTTAGTGATATGAGCATCATATCAGATTCGTATTTCAACACGTAAGCTTTGGGTTTGAGGTCTTGAGGGGCAGTGCTAGCATGACACGAAGCACCTACGATGATGGTAATGAATATAAAGGGGGGAACCATAAGCTTTACGAGTATAGTGCCCGTGCCATGGCGGATCTGAAGGTGCAAACCGGACAATGCTACTTTGCAACCAATGTTTGCTTTCAACTAGCCACTACGATTTGGTACGGACAAGAAAAAAGTACAGTAAACAAATTACGATCTATTTTCTGGGTGAGATCAATAACTTAAGAACATATGGAAGAGTACCACCTCTCTTGCGACATCGTGTAGGCTTATGCTGATATGTTGAGGGTGCTGCGGGTGCGATGGCTGTCGGCGGCGGGGAAGAAGACTTTAGACGGCAGACGGCCGGGTCGGGGGATAAATCCTGTTGCCGTGGACGAGGCGTTCGTAGGAGCGGCAACGACAAGGTGGACGACGGCGTCGATGAAGTGAGAGGAGGCGATGAAAGGATCCTAGTCCGGCGCCGTGGATGAGAGACGTCCATCTCTTGCAGTGGACGACGGGGTAGGGGTAGCGGCTCCGGCAAGGTGGAGGATGGGGTGGTGGACGGAGGAGACTGGTCGTAGTGTGGAGGTTGTCGTGCCACCGATGGTGTATGAATGGGGAAATGGAGGGGAGGGGGGATCTCAAACTTTGGGACGCGCTTCTCTGAAATGTGGGAAAGTTACGAACTTATCCCCTGTTTAAAATTTTGGACACCGTGTCGGTTGGGGATAGGACGGTAATCTCGCATCTCCCAAATATTTGTGGGTAACTATTTTGGGCGAGGAGAGGGTGTTTTGCTTCCCACGTTGGCGCCCACGGTCTATGAACGTGGCTGACAGGTAGGGCGGTTGTGTCATGTCTGAGGGAAGTTACACATCTGCCCCTATTTAAAATATTAGCCTACATCGATTTCGGATGAGGAGAGTTTGTTTTGCTGCACACCGTGTATGAATGGGGAAATGGAGGAAGAGACACATGTCTTTTGGACGAGCTTGAATCAAATGTGTTTTTCCGCCAACATTTGGCGCCCACCGTGTCTGAAGGGGCTCAGAGGCCGTCGTGTCACGTCTGATTGAAGTTACTAGTCTACCCCTATCGACAGCAGTGTAAATCCGGTCGATAAGGATGTCAAGTGGCAGGGGTAGACAGTAATTTCCATATCACAAACACTTGCTTCGGGCAGCCCACAAATTATAGTGGGTGTTTAGCCGCTTCGTTCAAAACTTGGGAGAATTAGCATTCATGTTTGCCCTGGGCCCTGGCAAACTAAATTCAAATCCAATTTGTATTCGATTACGAATATCCACAGATAATTCTAAGTTTTGTTATTTATTTCTTCAAAACCACAACAAAGATTTATTCCACCTTTATATATGATTATGATTTAGAAATGCAATGATCTTCGAATTCAGTAGGTTGGATACACTCTGAGTCAAATAGTTATTTCATCCAATACAAATGCTTACACGAAAAACAGTTCACCTTATGTCAATCATACAAGTACTCAGGATTACCTCGCCTAAAAAATTCGGATCATTACAACACATGGACAACATAGGGGGTCTTGAAACATAATCCATTCAGACACATGACACAACATGCAAGTACAATAATCTAATGACAATTTCAACTGGTATCTAAAGAAGAACCGGGATTACCCTGGGCTTCAGATAGCAGAAACAGCAGGACCTCCTCCGTCTGCAAATGCAACATTCTTACATCCTCCAATTCTTGGGTTGCTTGCATAATGCGTGCCGCTAATTCCATAATTTCCAGCCTCAAGATAAAGATTACCTCATTGATGGCAGCCACACCATCTCTTTCTGCCTCGAGTAGAGCCTCAAGCACTATAATATTTGTGCTCAGACTACTCTCCGGTGGTGTTGCCTCTGAACTGCTACCATCTGGTAACATGGATGGCGCACTGCTTCCACAAATAGATTCTGGGGTTGTACATTGTGTCCTAGTGTGAACGGCATCCTGAAAGGTTTCCGCTGGACATAAGTAAGAGATAGTTATCGTATGATCCAGGCAATAAGCTTACATGCTAAATGACGCCGAGCATGGGAAGCTATATTTAAATGGTTCGAAGCAACATCAGCCGAAAAGAAATTAAAATGGTAAGATGAAACAAGGGATGTAAGAGGCAAATAAACGACATCCGCTAGTCCCATCTAGTTAGTTTTTGCTAGCTCCCTAGTTCGTTTTCCTCAAAAAACAAAAACTCTTTTGAACTATCATACACTAGTGGACTTTAATCGGGATTAAACGGGACCCAGTTGACATCCCTAGTTGAAAGGGAGTGTACCACCGCTATATTTAAGTTGCCAAGGCATCTAAGCAGTTGAAATAATCTGAGAAAGCACTTAACAGTGTGGCCTCATATAAACTACAAAGACAGTCTTGTGATGAAGTTGAGAGGAAAAGTTAAGGACTCAAATGAAATAGGCATGCATTTCTTTACGATAGTACAACAGGCACTGCTGACATATTGGCCAACTCAGGTATAGTGTAACAACAAACAAACATTTGAATCAAGCAATACAGCAAAGCAGACAACTGAACTATTTGTAATTCGGTAGGATTACAGGTTGAGGGCACAAGCCAAGAAGCAGCCCACTCGCATTACATTTCACATGTACTAAAACACGCTGGCTTACCATATGTTGTTGTGAAGCCTCACTGCTGTTGCAATGTTCTTTGAAGATATCGTCAGCATCCCGTGGTTGCAAATCTAGTTGTTGTAGTTTATTCTGCACCCTCTATTTAGGTAAAATTAATTTTAATCGCATGCACTGGTCCGAATTGATCATCGATGGTTCATCTAAACTAATTAAAGAAGGGTGTGTGCATACACGACAATATATCTGCTTCCCTCTATTTTTATGCTTGTTCGAGGTGCCAGCCCCAAAAGAACAAATATTTTGCTTGATGGGGTTGGCAACTCCATAATTAATAGAAGCATCAAATTAGTCATGCAACTTGGGAAGATGAAGAACACACAAACAAGTAATGAACAGAGGCTCGGAACAGTGATGTAATAGCTAGCATCAAAAAAATGTAGGGTAAAACGAACAAAAAGTAGCGGAACCACATGCTAGTTTGCCGATGTGTAATTAAGCATAGAGAAGATTAAGCAGTCTGATGGAACCAACAGGTGGCATCATAACAACACCATTATCATAAATATAGCATTCAAGAAGTAAAATAGTAGGCAGTGATATCTAGGAAGAATAGTAATACAGTACTTAGGACAAAACTAAAGCACATTAACTATATGTGCAGTGGTATCTAATTTAGCACAAGTAACATGTTCACTGCCAGAAGTATGGCCCTACAGGTGCAAGCAGAATAAGCATCTCATGAAAAACTAAATTATGCCCTGAAGAAATTCAAAGGTGCGGTGCTTATGCTAGGAAAGTGAACGTAGGCGCCGGCCGTTGGATAATAGTACCCGATTCTCGGTGGCGTATGGGTATCGTTGTCATACTTGATAGCTAAGGATCGTTGATGGTGCTCGTGTTGCGGTTGAGTTTGGGCCGGATGTCTCTATCACTGAAGTGGCTCCGGTGCTACGGTTGCGGCACCTGTCGACATACAGGAAAGCTCATCTGTGGTAAGTGAACAGTTGCACAATAAAGAGAAAAATCGAAGGAGTACAAATCGAAATAACCTGATGAGGCTGTGGCATTGGTAAAGCAGGGTCGGTGGAGTTGAATATGGTGTCCGTGGAGCAGGTCCGGTGCAGTGGACGAAGGCTTTGGCGGGCGCATTGTACAATGCTTTCGGTGAGGCGGATCTGTTGCGACGGACGAGGGCTTATATGAAGGGCCAGTGAAGGAGCGGACGAGGGAGTCGGTGAAGGGCCTACACTGTGGTGGACGAGGACGCCGATTAAGCAGATTCGGTGCGGTGGACCATGATGGCGGTCAAGGAGATCTGGAGCGGTGGACAAGCCAGTCGCTGAAGCGGCCCCGGTGAAGTGGTGAGTTGGCAGTTGGGGGTTCCAAGGTGCGGGAAGTTTGAAAGCTTTTAGCGCCTAAAATTATAAGTGTTCTGCTCTTGTACGGCTGACTATGATATCATGGCCGACAATTTGTTTGTTTTGCATGCAAAAAAGTGCAAGTTTTGAAAATCAATGTCTCCAACTCGAAACTTAGATTGTCCATTCAATTCAAATATGGATCATTTAGCTACTACAAGCAAATACCATCATACGGTCCAATTCAAATGAAATTCCAAATGTGTTTATCCTTAATATGATGACAAAAGCAAAAATGTGCATGTGTATGAATAAAGTGGATGATTATAAAGTTTGAACATGCCCGTATGTGTATATCTCTAGGTTTGATATATGAATTTGAAATCACGAAATCACGGCTTAAAAAATGTACCTCCGTTTACATGAATTACAAAGCAAATGATTGAGTCGAATTCCAAAATTCCAATGTTAGGTTTGTAATTCTGGTACATCAAGGTATATCACACATGTTCAAAAGTATCGTCATCTCATAGTACAAACTATGAAAAAAATTGATCAACCATGAGTGCACAATATCTCAATTACACTAAAGTCCCTCAAATATAGACACCTCACTCTTTATCTGAAGCCACCCCCCTCGCCCCCCCACACACACATAGAGAAGTCGTTCTCTCCCCCAAACACCAACACACGAGCACATTAACACCCCTCTCTCTTCTAAAGTTCGGACCCCAATATAGGTCTGTATCACTTGTCTCTCGGGCATGCACACATCTCTTCCCTCACTCTCTAGGTCTCCCGCTATCTCTCTTTCCCAAGCACACGCACTATGTAGAGTGTATATTTCCCATACACACAAAACGTTGCCCCCAAACGTGTATCTCCCTAGTTATGCGCTTCTCGCGCACTCACCTCACACACCACCCCCACTACAAACAAGCACACTTTTGTCTCCTTGTGCACCACTCTCCTCTTTCTATCTCTCCCACATGCGGACCCGCCCTAGCTCCTTCCATGTATACATATATGTCGTGACTCTTTCCATATCTCCCTAATGTATCATCATTCTCGATTTCGCACATTGTTCTCTACACCATCTATTCTAGATCTTTCATGAAGTC
Source organism: Triticum aestivum (assembly GCF_018294505.1). Classification (NCBI taxonomy): domain Eukaryota; kingdom Viridiplantae; phylum Streptophyta; class Magnoliopsida; order Poales; family Poaceae; genus Triticum; species Triticum aestivum. The sequence goes on from NC_057804.1 coordinate 565,018,115, forward strand.
CCTATCACACACACGATGACTCGCTTCCCTTCCGTCTCCGTACATAGGCTGATTTCGAACAACATCAACATTGTCTCCCTATCTATACGCCATTTATGGACACAAATGACCCCTCTCGCCCCATCTCTATCTCTCTCACCATCGCTAGCTCTCTCTCTCGCTCGCTCTCACACCCCTCTCCCACACACACACTCGATGTCTCTTCCAAATAGTCTTCTCCCCCTGCCCGCACCCATGCTATCCCGCTACTACACATGTCACACCATTTCCCCTTCCCTTATACTAGGTTTACATCATTAGTGGTCTCTCTACTCCACATACACACACTCCCTCTCACACACAAACGCGTGCACAAACACACACACACGCACGCACAAACACCCATTTATCTGGATCCTCATCTCTCCCCATGTCCGCATGTGTATCTCACACACTCACTCTCTAATTATGTATATGTGTCTCCATGTTACACAACACAAAGCCCCATGTACATGTCTCTCTCTATCCTCCACACACATAGACACAAAGAATCTGTTATCATTGCCTCAGTCTCTAACATATCACATACGCACACTGTCTCTCTCTCTTGCAAACACACCCAACAAGGGTTTCCCCGTGAATAACTTACCGTCTATTCATCAATAGTCGTGGCAGTACGGCGAACACGAGACGTGAAAAAGAATAAATCTACATGTGCTTAGACCACCTAGTATGAATACTAGGACTAGAGCAAGCCAAAAAGCGCGCCGCCGTCACGCCCTCCTTATCGGCGACGGGAAAATCTTTGTTTTACACAGTCGAGAAGTCATTGTGCTAAGGCCCCACATGTCGAGGCGTTGAATAGAATGTAGATGCTAGTTTATGGAAGCAAGTATCGGTAATACCTTTGTATCTCCATACTTATATTTCTTCTCTTATAAAAAACCGAGTTGGTGATGATGGTACGTGTGCCATCTTGCAATATAAACCGTTCGATCTATATCTGACGGATGGAAATTAAACTAAAAGATACCCGCACCCCTCTCCACATTTGCAGACAAGGCCTTCCCTCGTTCATCCTTATCTCCAACAAACCTCATTGTTGAGCAATTAAGAAAGGAAGCCTCTGGAATAAACTGGCATGGTGGCCGATGCCGGCGTCATCAATCCCCATGCCTCCGCTCAGTCCGACCACCAATCACCACCACACCCCACTCCTCTTCACCTTATCTCATATTTCTCGAGATATCAGTAGTTTTTACACATGGGATTACTCCCACAAGGATCAATCACATCAAGTGTTTTATAAAAAATGCATCTTGATATTCCGTGCAATGCACGGATTTTTCTAGTACTCCTACAGAAGACTAAGGGGTTGTTTGGTTTGTGACTAACTTTGCCAAAGATTACCACACCTAAGGTTAGGCAAGTTTGACCAACTTAGGCAAGTGTTTGGTTCCAGCCACACCTTTGGCAAGCCATACTCGGGTCCCACATGGCATACACACAAAAAGTTCAAGACTCCTTTAGGCTTGCCAACTTGTGGCTTTCATTTTGATGAACCAACCTTAGGCAAGCTTGGCAAAAATGTGTGGCAAAGTGTGGCAACGCTAGGCCTAGAACAAAACAGCCCCTAAGTTGGTGATAATGGTGTGTCTACCATCCGTCGTTTCTGACCATTAGATCTACATCTAACGACTGTGAGGTAAGTTGTTACCTTTTCTCACCAACATCCCACTTGTCTACCAATTTGCAGAAAAACCCATAATCAGTATCTTAAAACCAACCACATCTCTCCCTAACCTCACCACACAGCCCAAGGAATATATTCTAATTGAAATATAATATATCTCTAGTGACATTTGTATATCAAAATTAGAGTGTTTTGTATCAAGTTTGTGAATAAGTATTATTCTAATTATGATTCGTTGCAACGCACATGAACATTGCTAGTATTTCCAACCATGCATTTTTCCTAGTATTCCATAGTTTCAAGTTTTCCATTAAGATATTAGTCACTCATGGTTGATATTTACTTTCAATCATGTACACATATGCACTATGTAACTAGCCTTGCTTATTGGCTTCCAAAGCTTAACTTTCACTCCTACTTACAATATGTAGAGTATTTAACAAAAAACTACCACTTTCAACCAGCCTAGGAAGAATCTATTGTACAAAAAATAGCAAAAACATAACCAAAATTTCTTAATCCACGCCAAAAACTACTACCTAGTACTCCAATTGATTAGGTTCGTTTAAACCCATTTATAACAAGGTTGGCCCACACATCCGTGCTGACGAGGGAGCTTAAACCAACACATTTTGTTTGACCGTTGGCACGAGGGACCCACATCTGACCTTCTATGCTGTTATTCCCCCTCAAATCATTATTTTTCCTGAACATTACTTCAAACAGTACTGATGCGTGTTCGTTGGTGGCGCCGGTGATGAGCGAGTTGGCCCCCGCTCCGCCGGACGAGCCGGACGCCGCGCTGGCCTCCGCACGGGTTCGTAGGCTGGCCCGAGCGTGACTCACGAGTGAGCAAGCCGCCGTGCTGGCCTTAGTGAGCCATATGGCTGGCCTTAGCGCGGCGCTCGCAAGCAAGCCGCCGCATAGCCGTTCCAATCTAGCTAGCAAACCTTGCAGACAAGCAACTAGACGGAGCTATCTTGGCTAGCTAGCGGCCGCGAGTGCTGGACGGAGCTGGCATCCGGGCTGCCTCAACATGGGCTCCGCACCGCCGCCGGTTTTGACCTCGTCTTCTGCCGGCGGCGGTAGCTGCGTCCCATGGCCGAGGATGACTAGGTGGACAGGCCGGAGGTAGGAGGTCACTCGGGGATTTTTGTGCACACTGACATGTAGGTCCCATGAGTCATAACTATAGGACCTTGAGAAGAGGTGTCTAGAGAGGGGTGATTAGACACTAAGTACCAAAGTTGCAGTTTTTAGCCTTTTTAAAACTAAGTGGAGTTTAGGCACAAGTTTAACATTCACAACACATAGCAAGCAAGCATGCAAAGAGTATATGAGCAGCGGAAAGTAAAGCATGCAACTTGCAAGAATGTAAAGGCAAGGGTTTTGGAAGATTCGAACGCAATTGGAGACACGGATGTTTTTGGCGTGGTTCCGATAGGTGGTGCTATCATACATCCACTTTGGTGGAGACTTCAACCCACGAAGGGTAACGGTTGCGCGAGCCCACGGAGGGCTCCACCCACGAAGGGTCCACGAAGAAGCAACCTTGTCTATCCCACCATGGTCGTCGCCCACGAAGGACTTGCCTCACTAGTGGTAGATCTTCACGAAGTAGGCGATCTCCTTGCCCTTACAAACTCCTTGGTTCAACTCCACAATCTTGTCGGAGGCTCCCAAGTGACACCTAGCCAATCTAGGAGACACCACTCTCCAAGAAGTAACAAATGGTGCGTTGATGATGAACTCCTTGCTCTTGTGCTTCAAATGATAGTCCCCCCAACACTCAACTCTCTCTCATAGGATATGGATCTGGTGGAAAGAGGATTTGAGTGGAAAGAAACTTGGGGAAGGCTAGAGATCAAGATTCATATGGTAGGAATGGAATATCTTGGCCTCAACACATGAGTAGGTAGTTATCTCTCAGAAATGGTAAGTTGGAAGTGTAGCTTTAGTCTGACGGCTCTCTCCACGAATGAAGAGGAGGTGGAGGGGTATATATAGCCTCCACACAAAATCTAACCGTTACACACAATTTACCAAACTCGGTGGGACCGATTCAGCAGACTCAGTCGGACCGATTTAGTAAACCTAGTGACCGTTAGTGAATTTCGGTGGGACCGAAATGCAACTCGGTAGGACCGATATGGTTAGGGTTAGAGCATAACGTAATCTCGGTGAGACCGATTACACAAACTCGATAGGACCGATTTTGGTAATTCGCTAACCAGAGAGTTGGTCAGGCAAACTCGGTTGGACCGATTATCAAACTCGGTGGGACCGATTTTGGTAATGAGTCAACCAGGAAGTTTGCATTGTAATCTTGGTAGTACCGATTGCTCAAACTCGGTGAGACCTATTTTGATAATGGGCATACACAAAGAGATTACAATCCCATCTCGGTGAGACCGAGATCCCTATCGGTGAGACCGATTTGCCTAGGGTTTATGGCAGTGGCTAAGACATCAAAACTCGGTGGCGCCGGATAGAAAGAGTCAGTGGGGCCGAGTTTGACTTTAGGTTTAGGACATATGTGGATGTGAGAAAGTGGTTGAGGATTTTTGGAGCATATCACTAAGCACATGGAGCAAGAGGCTCATTAAGCAACACCTCATCCCTCCTTGATAGTATTGGCTTTTCCTATAGACTCAATGTGATCTTGGATCACAGAAATGTAAAATGAAGAGTCTTGAGCTTGAAGCTTGAGCCAATCCTTTGTCCTTAGCATCTTGAAGGAGTTCCCACATCCTTTAGTCCATGCCACTCCAATGTTGAACTTATCTAAAATATACTAGATAAAAGTGTTAGTCCAACAAGAGATATGTTGACATTAATTACCAAAACCACCTAGGGAGCACTTGTGCTTTCAATCTCCCCCTTTTTGGTAATTGATGACAACATAAATCAAAGCTTTAGATAAGGATATAAAGAATACCAAGTAAAGCTTTCGAAAGACATGTAACAAGCATAGGCTCCCCCTACATCTATGCAATCATGTGAATATGAAATATAGAAGCATGTGAGAGCATAACCATGATAGAGCAGGCAATGTGTTACATGTTTCTTGGCCATATGCATCAGAGCAAAAAAAATATTAAAGGAAATACCTTCATGCCCATGAGTCCTTCTTGTAAACTGTATGTACATCAGCAAGAATTCCTCATACACATGATTATGATGCATATACTTACCTTGTAGTCTTGAGTAGGCTTAGGATGGAATGAACCTGTGTAAACAAGGTTAGATAACACAGATACATCTACTAGCCAGAGCAAACAGAAGAAACCACAAGAATACCAAGACTGGGATGACATGTAGAGAGTGAGTGCTAAGTACTACAGTTGATTAGACATATCCCCAAGAGTAAAGATATGCAATGAATTTAAATGATTTCTTTCCCTTAGATGTCTTGCTCCCCCTGAGTCTAGCACGGGATACTGGGAGAAGATAGGGAACAGAAAATCAGAGCTGAAAGATATAAAGAACAGAGCTAATGCAAGCTAATGCAACTAAGCACATATGAACATGCCTTCCCCTCAAGAAGACATGTGGCATCTCTCCTCTTGAACACCAAGCATCTGGGATCCTTGAGAAATACTTTATACTAGTATTCTCTCCCCCTGGAGATCTCTCTCTCTCCCCTTGAAGGATCTCTCTCTCCCTCTGAGATGTGATCTCTCTCTCTAAATGATAAGCTTTGATGTGATCTGTCTGTCCCCCTTTGACATCAGTTTCCAAGAAGGGCTTGATAAAGATGTAATCTCTCTCTCTCCCTCTAGAATTTGACGTGAATGGGTTTGATCCTTGAGTCACAATATAAAGCAATGATAAAAATGTGATGCTTGTAGAGGACAAGATTCATTGAGTGGAGCTGGATCAGAAGAAACATAGAATAAGTGGCAAACTGTTTTTCCTGTTGTGAAATCGGTGGCACCGAGTGGTATGCTTCGGTGGTACCGAGAGTTTTCGGTTGGACCGAAAATAACAAATCAGTGTAACCGAGTTCATCGCAGAGAAAACACTTGTCACCTCAGCTCACTAGTCTAGAAAGATCTCACAAAGATTTGCAAGGAATTTACTGAATGATATGCAATAAATGCAGAGCAAACAGAAAGAAATCTAGATGAAGTTTTTTTGAAAGGGGAAACAAATATGCATGAGACAAATGCAAAAACACAGAAGAAAACACAAGGGAACTTCATCTAGAGATGGTCGGCGACGAAGTCACCTATGTTAGAGTATATTGACTTAGGATTCAAGTGAGATCACTTGATCATAGGTCATACTCAGTGTTTAAGCTCAAAATGGGGTTGCCATTTTTCGTTTAAGCATCTTGATGTATTCACATCTTGTCGAGTTGCTTTAGCTCATGACTTGGAGTAAAGCTTCTCTAAGATGGAATAACATACCTTGGTTGGTGGTGTTGTCCATGTAGTTGAACTTGTGTGAGTTGCTCGAGGTTGATGTAGCTCATCAAGAATTTGGAGCACCACTTGGAATTTGAGTCCATCTACCTACATGGGTTAGTTCTTGCAAGCAAGAGCACTTGTGTATCCAAAAATGACACTCATGAAGTTTACCATAGAATTTGTCAAAGGATATGTTCGAATGGTTTTGTGCTTCCTTATCTTCAACCACCTTTGTGGAGACTTGGCGATGTAGAGATTGCTCAAGATATGAGTAGATTACAACCTCATGGAATTAGATTCAACCAAGTACCTACATGGGTTAGATAGCATGCAAGATACAAATATATCCAAGACATAAGATTTTCATCATAAGAGAAATATCAAGGATTAGTCATAAGCTCATGTCTTGCATGTATCCAATGGAGTTTCTACTCCAAGTTTGAAGCATCAATGATGTTCAATTCTCCTCTCAACTTGCAAAACACTTTCTCATCAAGAGGTTTAGTGAATATATCCGCTAATTGCTTTTCGGTGTGAACATGCTTAAGATCAATGTCGCCCTTAGCAACATGATCTCGAATGAAATGATGACGAACTTCAATATGCTTAGTTCGAGAATGTTGCACAAGATTATGACCAATTTTGATAGCACTTTCATTGTCACAAAGCAATGGAACATGTTTCACATATATCCCATAATATTTAAGAGTTTGGGTCATCCAAAGTAATTGAGCACAACATGAACCAGCGGCAATGTATTCCGCTTCGGCGGTGGATAAGGATACCGAGTTTTGTTCCTTGGAAGACCAAGACACAAGAGATCTACCAAGAAATTGACAAGTACCCAAAGTGGACTTTCTATCAACCTTGTCTTCGGCATAGTCCGAGTCGGAGTAGCCAACAAGATCGAAAGAGGCCCTCTTAGGATACCAAATGCCAAAATTTGGTGTATGTATTAAGTATCTCACTATCCTTTTCACGGCCTTAAGATGACATTCTTTAGGAGCAGCTTGATATCTTGCACACATGCACACACTTAGCATAATAACGGGACGTGAAGCACATAGGTATAACAACGAACCAATCATAGAGCGATAAACCTTTTGATCAACCGGTTCACCATCTTTCGTCAAATCAAGATGTACACTAGTAGGCATGGGTGTAGTCATACTTTTGCATTCTTGCATATTGAACTTCTTGAATAAGTCCTTAGTGTACTTCGTTTGAGAGACAAAAGTACCTTCCTTGGTTTGCTTGATTTGCAACCCAAGAAAGAATTTGAGTTCACTCATCATTGACATCTCAAACTTCTCCGACATTAGCTTTCCAAACTTCTCACTAAAATGAGGGTTAGTTGAACCAAATATAATATCATCAACATAGATTTGGCACACAAATAGTTCACCATTAACCCTTTTAGTAAAGAGTGTGGAATCAATTTTCCCAATTTCAAAGCCTTTTTCAATAAGGAACTTGGTCAAGCATTTATACCATGCTCTAGGAGCTTGTTTAAGACCATAAAGAGCTTTGTGATGTTTGTAAACATGATTGGGTTTCTTGGGATTGACAAAGCCAGGAGGTTGTTTAACATAAACTTCCTCCTCTATTTCACCATTTAGAAAAGCACTTTTAATGTCCATTTGGTACAATGTGATATCATGGTGATTAGCATAGGCAAGTAAGATGCGAATAGACTCAAGTCTAGCAATGGGAGCATAAGTCTCACCATAGTCCATACCTTCGACTTGTGTGTAGCCTTGGGCGACGAGACGTGCTTTGTTGCGAACTACTTGTCCATCTTCATCTTGCTTGTTGCGAAACACCCATTTGGTACCGATGATGTTGTGGTTGTTGTAGGGCTTCTCAACCAATGTCCAAACTTGGTTCCTCTCAAAGTTGTGTAGCTCTTCATGCATAGCATTTATCCAATCCGGATCTTCCAGTGCTTCTTCGATCTTCATAGGTTCAATGCTAGAGATGAAAGAATAGTTTTCACAAAAGTTAGCTTGACGAGTTTTAGAGCGAGTGATTCTCCCGGTTTGAATATCATTGTAGATTTGCTCGATGGGATGGTCTTTAGCAATTCTTGCTCGAACTCGTGAAAGCTTTTGCTTGGATCTTCGATGAACATCTTCTTCATCTTGTTCTTCTTCTTGGCCTTCTTCATTGTTGGCGTTGGCATTCTCTTGTCGTGGTGGAGAAGGAGGTTGTTGATGTTCATCTTGATGCACTTCCTCGTTTCCTTCATCTTGGTATGTCCCACTTGTGGATGCTTCCGTATCAGCTCTTGGTTCACCTTCTCGTGAAGTAGAAGCTTCCACTTGGACGGACGAAGTACTCTCCTTCACCTCCGTTGGACGAACCTTGCCAATAGACAAGTCTTGGATTGCTTCCGAAGGATCTTTGTCTCCTACATCAATTGGCAGTTCCTCTACTTGCGAGCCGTTAGATTCATCAAACTTCACATCTACCATCTCTTCAACCTTTCGGGTGAAATTGTTGTAGACACGGTATGTGTGAGAGTTTGAGCCATAACCTAGCAGGAAACCTTCATGAGACTTAGGAGCAAATTTAGAATGACGATGCTTATCAAGAATGTAGCACTTTGAGCCGAATACTTGAAAGTATCCAACTTGGGGTTTGTTACCGGTGAGGAGCTCATATGCCATCTTGCTGAGTAGCTTGTGAAGATACAAGTGATTTGTTGCATGACAAGCTGTCTCAACTGCTTCTGCCCAAAAGTGCTTCGGTGTCTTGTACTCATCAAGCATCGTTCTCGCCATTTCAATGAGCGTCCAGTTCTTCCTCTCAACAACTCCATTTTGTTGAGGTGTGTACGTAGCCGACAACTCGTGTGAAATCCCTTCTTCGTCAAGAAAGGTGTCCACATTTGCATTCTTGAACTCCGTTCTGTTGTCGCTGTGAACCTTCTTGATCTTCGCTTCAAATTGATTTTGGGCCTTCCTAGCGAAGTTTTTGAAGATCTTCTGAACGTGCGATTTATCATCGAGAAAGAACACCCACGTAAATCTGGAAAATCGTCGACTATAATAGACCAAAAGAATTTCCACCGAGACTCTTGTAAGAGTTGGGACCAAAGAGATCCATGTGAAGTAGCTCGAGTGGCCTCTTTGTGGTCATGATGTTCTTCATGGGATGCCTTCCTCCAACCTGTTTACCTGCTTGACAAGCACTGCAAAGTCTATCCTTATCAAATATGACATCATTAACTCCAAGGATATGGTTTCCCATTAATAAGCTTGTCAAGGTTTCTCATGCCAACGTGACCTAGTCGTCTATGCCATAACCAACCTTTTGAGGATTTAGCAATGAAGCAAGTTTTAGGTTGAGCCTTTTTAGTGAAATCAACAATGTAAAGATCACCTCTATGTATACCGGTAAAGACCATTTTATGATTGTCTCGACGAAACACTTGGCAATCAACTTCAGTAAATAAGACATTGAAACCAAAGTCAGCAAGTCTAGATACTGAAAGTAAGTTGTATCCAAGAGATTCAACGAGCATGACATTTTGTATGGAGCTATCATGTGAGATGGCCACCTTACCGAGGCCAACCACCTTACCCTTTGAGTTGTCACCAAAAGTGACATACTTTCGAGGACTATCATTATCGGCAAGCTCACGAAACATGTCTTTATCTCCGGTCATGTGGTCGGTACATCCACTGTCAAGGACCCATTCCTTTCCTCCTGACATATATCCCCGAAGATTTGCCATAAGACCAAAATGTCTCATTTCATCATCAAGATCGAAGTCACTATCATCATCCTCATCATAGTATCCATGTTCAACATCGTCATGTGGTGGATCAAATCCTAGAGAAGGTGATTCGTTAGAGTGATTTTGACAATGATCTTGTCTATGAATTTTTATAGCTTCGGAAATAATATCACTAATAATACCAACATTTCCTTTGGCACGCATAAGGTTTGTAAGCTCAAATAGACGATCACCAAACATAGGATCACTAGTATTCATCTTACTCAAGGCAATAGACTTATGGAGAATTTCATCAAGATTTTTCAAAGAATAATCAGGAAATCGTTCCTCAAGAAATTTCCATATAGTGTAGGCACACTCAAGAGTAGGCAGTTTTATAATCAAGTTTTTAGGCCAGCCTCTAGTGATAAGATTAACAGTTCTAACATTCCTAATCATGTTAATTGACTCATCAAGGGTAGGATGCATAGGATCAACACAAGGTGCACAAGTACTAGCAATGTACTTGTTCAAATGATATTGATTGAAAATTACAAGCATCTAATTTTTCCACTCATGAAAATACTCTCGATCAAGAATAGGCACTCTATGTCTAAGACTCCCCAAAGTAGACTCGTCCATCTTCCTCCAATGGTGATTAAACCAAAGCAATGGAGACCAAGCTCTGATACCACTTGTAGGACCTTGAGAAGAGGTGTCTAGAGGGGGGGGGGGTGATTAGACACTAAGTACCAAAGTTGCAGTTTTTAGCCTTTTTAAAACTAAGTGGAGTTTAGGCACAAGTTTAACATTCACAACACATAGCAAGCAAGCATGCAAAGAGTATATGAGCAGCGGAAAGTAAAGCATGCAACTTGCAAGAATGTAAAGGCAAGGGTTTTGGAGGATTCAAACGCAATTGGAGACATGGATGTTTTTGGCGTGGTTCTGATAGGTGGTGCTATCATACATCCACGTTGATGGAGACTTCAACCCACGAAGGATAATGGTGGCGTGAGTCCACGGAGGGCTCCACCCACAAAGGGTCCACGAAGAAGCAACCTTGTCTATCTCACCATGGCCGTCGCCCACGAAGGACTTGCCTCACTAGCGGTAGATCTTCACGAAGTAGGCGATCTCCTTGCCCTTACAAACTCCTTGGTTCAACTCCACAATCTTGTCGGAGGCTCCCAAGTGACACCTAGCCAATATAGGAGACACCACTCTCCAAGAAGTAACAAATGGTGCGTTGTTGATGAACTCCTTGCTCTTGTGCTTCAAATGATAGTCTCCCCAACACTCAACTCTCTCTCATAGGATTTGGATCTGGTGGAAAGAGGATTTGAGTGGAAAGCAACTTGGGGAAGGGTAGAGATCAAGATTCATATGGTAGGAATGGAATATCTTGGCCTCAACACATGAGTAGGTAGTTATCTCTCAGAAATGGTAAGTTGGAAGTGTAGGTTTAGTCTGATGGCTCTCTCCACGAATGAAGAGGAGGTGGAGGGGTATATATAGCCTCCACACAAAATCTAACTGTTACACACAATTTACCAAACTCGGTGGGACCGATTCAGCAGACTCGGTCGGACCGATTTAGTAAACCTAGTGACCGTTAGTGATTTTCGGTGGGACCGAAATGCAACTCGGTAGGACCGATATGGTTAGGGTTAGGGCATAATGTAATCTCGGTGAGACCGATTACACAAACTCGGTAGGACCGATTTTGGTAATTAGCTAACCAGAGAGTTGGTCAGGCAAACTCGGTTGGAGCAATTATCAAACTCGGTGGGACCGATTTTGGTAATGAGTCAACCAGGAAGTTTGCATTGTAATCTCGGTAGTACCGATTGCTCAAACTCGGTGAGACCGATTTTGATAATGGGCATACATAGAGAGATTACAATTCCATGTCGGTGAGACCGAGATCCCTATCGGTGAGACCGATTTGCCTAGGGTTTGTGGCAGTGGCTAAGACATCAAAACTCGGTGGCGCCGGATAGAAAGAGTTAGTGGGGCCGAGTTTGACTTTAGGTTTAGGACATATGTGGATGTGAGAAAGTGGTTGAGGGTTTTTGGAGCATATCACTAAGCACGTGAAGCAAGAGGCTCATTAAGCAACACCTCATCCCTCCTTGATAGTATTGGCTTTTCCTATAGACTCAATGTGATCTTGGATCACAGAAATGTAAAATGAAGAGTCTTGAGCTTGAAGCTTGAGCTAATCCTTTGTCCTTAGCATCTTGAAGGAGTTCCCACATCCTTTAGTCCATGCCACTCCAATGTTGAACTTATCTGAAATATACTAGATAAAAGTGTTAGTCCAACAAGAGATATGTTGACATTAATTACCAAAACCACCTAGGGAGCACTTGTGCTTTCAATAACGCCCAGTCGAATAGAAGGCGTCGACTTAATGGGCGACATGGACCCTGTCAGAGGTTAGAGTTAGATTCTAACCCTGAACTAACTCTAACCAAAGTGGTGTTTGGATGGCAGGGTTAGATTGACAACAAATGTATCCAAACAGGGCCATGGGTTGTAGAGTAGTCGTTTCTTGGTAGGGCTGGTTGGTAAGAGCATGTACAATGGTTGATAAGGTAGTCTTATCTTAAGTCTACCGCATGTGCAAGTGGTAGTAGTTTCTTGGCATTTTAGTGGTTTCTTGCATTATTAGGGGTTTCTTGTAAGGAACAATGTACGTACTACTAGCGACAAAAGGCGATTCTAGGTTGTGTTGTACTCCAACGAGTACTACTAGTGGTCGCGGGCGTGTATACCTCGTTTTGTGGATTTGATCCCGTCCGAACGCACGGCGGCCTTTTTTTTAAATACTAACTTTGCTGCGAGCCAATATTTTACACGGGTAGTTTGAGTTTTGAAGTCAAACGGACGTGCGGCACCACAATCTGGGTGCACTGGATAGCCTAGCAACGTGAACGGGTTTTCCTTCCCAGCATCCCGTGGCTCGCGTGCTCGCCCTAGCCGCACCTTGCTTGCAGCTTCCTCACCAGCTAGTAGCATATTTAAACTAGCGCCTGCCAATTAAGCCCGAGGAGCCGGAAAAGCCTGGCGGGGCATTGGGAATTGTGCAATATGGCTCTGTACGTAAAGTGCTCTACTACTACTCTGTAGCTTGTGGTGTTGCACGCATGGACTTCACTCCATTATCGACTTTACTATAAAATAAATCCCTCTTGACGTGTTTTTTTTGAACGGAGGCAAAAGCTTTGATTCATCTCATTCATAAAGAAGGAACTACTAACAAAGTTCGACGAGATCCATTACACCTCCACAAATGGAAGCGAAAAGCCTAGTCTCGCTGTATCAAATAACTCAAATGTTCTGCCCCCGCAGTAACCATCGCTGATAAATAGGCTGCTAGTGTGTGCGTGAGAGGAGCGGCTGAGTAGGCCAGCTACGTGAGAGGAGCGGCTGAATAGAGCACCGAGAGTACCCACTAGGCCACTACGCAGGTGTACTTTCCCTGCATTGATAGTACATCGATGGTTCTAGAGAACAGTAGTACCCTCCACTTCCAACTGTAGCTCCTTGGCCCTGAGATTCAAGAGTTCAAAACTGGTGCACTATACTAGACTAGACTAGAAGTATAGTACATCACACTACTAGTTGAGGAAAAGTAGTACTAGTACTACTACAGTACAAGTACGTACTCCTCCGTCACATAATCTAAGACGTTTTTTGACACTAGTTGGCGTGTACAAAAAATAGCAAAAACATACCCAAAATTTCTTAATCCACGCCAAAAACTACTACCTAGTGCCAAAAATTTCTTACTAGTGCTATTATTCACAGAATGTTCCACAATGCTAGTACTAGTAGTAAATAGTAGCCTCACCCCTTTGCTAAGGAACGATCTACCGTTGGAAGGGACGAGGCCCTGCGGTTACTACGCTCTTATCTCCTCCTCGCCAGTGCCCCTCCCCCCGAAGAGAAGGCAGTTCATCGTTGTTCCCATGGATTGGCCAGGCGGTTCTCCTCCTCGTCGGGGCTGGGAGACCTTGGACGATGATCCTCTGGGAGAAATCGCACGCCGCTCCGACGTCCTCACCGCCACAAGACTCGGTGCTTCTTGCACCAACTTTTTCAAGACGATGCTTAAACAGGCTTGGGAAAAGGCCATGCTTGTTGGTCTTCCATGCATCCTCAAGGAGAAGGTTCTTCTATGGGACAATCCTTCGAACAGTCCACCGCTCCCTGGCCATGGTTGCACGTTGACTCCACTAGAGTTGCCGACGTTGAGAGGTAGTCGGATTTTGTCCGATGAGCAGGTCAGTAATGGAGTTTGATCATGTAGTACTTAGTTATTCCATTTCCATTCCGTAATTTCTCCGCTGCCCACCGTCTTATATATAGGTTTGGGTCGATGCCAACGAAGATTGGCTTGCATACCTCCGGCCGGATACCACCATCATTTTGCACAACATCCACAGCAGTGCGGCCGTTCTGGTAGACCACTTCTCCACCATTGGGATCGTCCTTCCGGACTGGCTGGGCTTGAATACGTATGATGATTCCTACATGAGATTGAAGAAGATAGCAATTGCGGACCCACCGACAAAGCGACGCGGCTACGACAATTACTATCTCATCATGGTGTTTGACATAAGGATTGCCATCAATGCAAGAGGCAGTAACGGCAGAGGTTGGCGCATGTTGGCGGCGGCAGATTTGTACCCCTACACGTTCAAAGACATCGTGCGCTATCTAGGCCGCATCTTCGCGGTGACAAGCCAGAGGACTTGTTTCATATGGTTGCCATCGTACGGTATGGGAGATTACAAACGGAATGCACAAACCATCATTTGCATCCCTAACGGTACTCCATTATTTTGCAGGGACCAGTTATCCCCCAATCAAAATAAGATCGCCGATCCTGGATGTGCATTTGCATCCGCGATTCGGTCTAACCTGGAACCTTGTAGCTAACTTTGGCATATTGGGATCAACTATCTTAGCAGTCGTTACCCATGGTACCACTGATGTGCAACATGGTCACACAATCTACCACGATCGGACCATCACCATCTACCCAGGTATTCCATTTTTTAACCATCTCGCCTTCTCTTTCATTGTTGTACTAGTAGTATACTTAGTAGTACTAGTAGGAGTACTTTTTACCTTGGAGGACACGTAGAGCTAGCTAGGGCCTTGAAGACTTGAACCCACTAGCTGCCACCATTTTTGTTTTTCCATGTCTTACTATCTCATCCATGTAGCCAAGTGTGGCTATATATAATAAGACGGTTATTTTACTTCCTCTATACCGGAGTAGTACTATTTGCTGCACAGTATTACTGACCGCCATATTTGAGCACAACATTATTATGCATGGACCTTGACTATGTACATCACCATGTGTCCAGATCTGAGATGCCGCGTGTACCAGATGAACAACGCCGAGTTCGACCCCCATGATGCTACGTGGGTGCCGAGGAACACTCTTGGAGAGTACTCGCTTTTCATCGGGGATAGCTACCCCATTGTGAAGCGGATGCCACCTTCCGTGCACGACACGGAAGGCCTACCGTTCATGAAGCATGGTTGTGTCTTCAGTGTGCACTGCTGGATGAACGACATGCTGGGACACGCTATCAATGATTTTTGTCGCTTCAGCTTGGATGAGTCTCCATCATGTGGAACCGGACTAGAAAGCTACAACAATGATTCCCGTTGCCCACCGCTATGGATCCTGCCATCCATGAAGAACACCTGGGACTGGAACCTGGAGGAGGACATGTAGCCCATCTATAACGTGTAAGTGGAGTATGGTAATTGTGAACGGTAGCGCTGTGAATATATGTAGACTAGTTGTGCACAAATTTATCACATGAATTGGAGATGAACTTGTGTGGCATACTGGCATTTGTCCTTTAGAATTTATTACTAGTAAATGTGTTATGTGTACGTGCAACTTGTGTGGTTGTTACACGGGCTCCAACATGCTCTTTGAGAAAAAAGGTGGCACAACTTTGGATATACGTGACGTGGCGGCATCATACAGTAGCATCGTTCGCTATAGTTGTAGTACAGTCCTACTAGGACGACAACTCCTGTAAAACCTTGCGCTTGGCTCTTTTCCTCTTCGGGAGGTTCAATAGTTCGTACTCGTGTGAACCTTGCACTTGGCTCTTCGCCTCTTCGGAAGGTCCAACAATGATGATACTATAGTATAATATGCTTCTGGCAATCTGACACCGATTGAACTGCTGCACGTCCACCATGAGGGTGAGGGCGAGGGAGAGAGAGGGAGAGGGTGCTGTAGTCGAAACCCTCTCCTCGTCCTGCGAACCACCGCACGCGTGGGCGAGGGAGAGGTGTAGTAAGCAAGCTTCTCCTCGTTCGGCGAGTTGACAGGACACATCAAAGTAGTACTAGTACTAGTAGTCCATACTGCGTCCTTTCCGATTAATATGGCTTAATTTGAAACGAGAAAAATATACTGGCGGTCAACGTATGTAACAATACGCTCTTTACAGTCACTATATATAGTTTTGCGGTGATTATACGATCACTAGCTCATCATAGAGCACCGTATTGCACCCTACTGACCGGCCACATAGTCGACGTGGCACTTTCTTGACTGGTTAAATTGTCACCTGGTTTCTGGGTCCCACCTATCAGTTGGCAAAGCAAAGAAATCAGTTAAACAAAACTTTACGCAGGCGTGACAGGAGTCCAACCCTTGCGCGTGAACCACCCTGGTTGTGTATGTGAGTGCATGCACGTGTACTCCCTCGGTCTTCCAACAAAGAGTGTACAGCGGCTAAAAAACAAAGAGTGTAGTACATGATTGAAAGCACAAGTGCTCCCTGGGTGATTTTGGTAATTTATGTCAACATATCTCTTATTGGACTAATACCTTTACCTAGTATGTTTCAGATAAGTTCAACAATGGAGTGGCATGGACTAGAGGAAGTGGGTCCCTCAAAGTACTAAGGACAAAAGGATTGGCTCAAGCTCAAAGCTCAAGACTCTACATTTTCTATTTTAGTGATCCAAGATCACATTGAGTCTATAGGAAAAGCCAATACTATCAAGGAGGGATGAGGTGTTGCTTAATGAGGTTCTTGCTCAAAATACTTAGAGATATGCTCCAAAGCCCTCAACTACTTTCTCACATCCACCTATGACCTAAACCAAAAGTCAAACTCGGCCCCACCGATTCTTTCTATCCAGAGCCACCGAGTTCAGATGTCATAGCCAATGCCACAAACCCTAGGCAAATCGGTCTCACCGATAGGGATCTCGGTCTCACCGAGATGGGATTGTAATCTCTCTGTATTTATCCATTACCAAAATCGGTCCCACCGAGTTTGTGTAATCGGTCCTACCAAGATTCCAATGCAAATTCTCTGTTTCCTTTTCGTAACATTTTGGTCCCACCGAGATGAGCGAATCGGTCTCACCGAGTTTGCCCGACCAACTCTCTGGTTAGCTTATTACCAAAATCAATCTCACCGAGTTTGTGTAATCGATCTCACCAAGATTACGTATGCCCTAACCCTAACCATATCGTGCCTACCGAGTTGCATGTCGGTCCCAGCGAAAATCCTAACGGTCACTTGATTTGCTGAATCGGTCCGACCGAGTTTCAGGATTCGGTCCCACCGAGATTGGTAAGTTGTGTGTAATGGTTAGATTTTGTGTGGAGGCTATATATACCCCTCCACCCCCTCTTCATTCGAGGAGAGAGCCATCAGAACATGCCTACACTTCCAACTTACATTTTCTGAGAGAGAACCACCAACACTTGTGTTGAGATCAAGATATTCCAATCCTACCATATGAATCTTGATCTCTAGCCTTACCCAAGTTGCTTTCCACTCAAATCTTCTTTCCACCAAATCCATATCCTGTGAGAGAGAGTTGAGTGTTGGGGAGACTATCATTTGAAGCACAAGAGCAAGGAGTTCATCATCAACACACCATTTGTTACTTCTTGGAGAGTGGTGTCTCCTAGATTGGCTAGGTGTCACTTGGGAGCCTCCGACATGATTGTGGAGTTGAACCAAGGAGTTTGTATGGGCAAGGAGATCGCCTACTTCGTGAAGATCTACCCCTAGTGAGGCAAGTGCTTCGTGGGCGATGGCCATGGTGGGATAGACAAGGTTGCTTCTTCGTGGACCCTTCGTGGGTGGAGCCCTCCGTGGACTCGCGCAGTCGTTACCCTTCGTGGGTTGAAGTCTCCATCAATGTGGATGTACGATAGCACCACCTATCGGAACCACGGCTCAAAAATCTCCGTGTCTCCAATTGCGTTTGCACACTCCAATCTCATCCCCTTACATTCTTGCATAGTTGCATGCTTTACTTTCCGCTGCTCATATACACTTTGCATGCTTGCTTGATATGTATTGTGATTATTAAACTTGTGCCAACTCCACTTCAACTTAAAGAAATTAAAACTGCAACTTTTGGTACATAGTGTCTAATCACCCCCCTCTAAACACCTCTTCTCGATCCTTTCAATGATGTACATCTACACTTCCAATGCATTTAGCCTTTAATCTAAATCGATATTGATTGACTAATGCACCAACTTGTGCTCTAGGTATAGGCTACATGTCTGTCCTTAATTACAGCATGCAACGGCCTTCATTTAATCTTCTTCTCTCAATGGTCGCATGCACACATAAGTCTGCTACTTTTGGGCGTTAATTATGCCCTGGTCAATGTGTAAATCTCTAAATGTACAGTCTTTCACGGACGTAGGGAGTAGGTTGAGCACTTGAGCGTGAGCGTGTGTGTTGCGTCGTGTGCTGTGTGTCGCATGGGTGCGTGAGTGTTGCGTGCATCCATGTGTACGTGTGAGTGTTGCATGTTGCATGCATGCATGCATGGGGCTTACTCCCTCCCATTGACATGTTCATATTTCAAGCTTCCTCTGTTCCCTCCATATGGTGATACTCCCTTTGTTCCCAAATACGGAGTAAAAGCCTCCCGCTATTCACAAATATGGAGCAAAATGAGTGAAGTGAGCGTAGAGGCATAGGGATACTGTAGAATGGAAGTCTTCGCAATCCATTATTCCCCATCTTGGTCAGAGAGAACTATATTCAACTACTCTTTGTAGTGAAGTGACAATACACGCTGTAGCAGATGGGACACATAATTAATAAGCTGAACCAGCGTGTTGGTGTTACTATATCAGCCTTACCCAGTACTGCCATCATGTTTGCCAGTAGAGCACGCTTTCGCAAATACGCCTACGCACCTCTGTCCTCCATTAACTGACATATGGGCCCTCTTGTGGTAGACCCACATGTCATCGGTGTAACTATTTACACTCCGAAGGACAGTATATCCTGGTAGTAGTACTAGTAGAACTGAGATTTAATGCACTTTCTTCCCAGTCTTCCACTCTTCTTCCTCCTCTCTTCCCCATCGTCGGCCGCACACCATTCACCCCCGCTCACTACTCGCCCGTCCGCGCCATCTTCCTTGGTAGCTCGTGCGTACCATATCCCCCCGCTCACTGCTCGGCCACACGAGGAGAAGCTTCTTCGCTCACCCGCCCGAATCCACTTCCCCGCTGGCTCGCAGGCACCAACAACCCCAATGGCAGAACCGACTGACACGCAGAGCCGCGATTGGAATTCCCTCCCCGATGTTCTCTTGGAGCAGATATGTAATCATATGGACCTACTCAGCACCGTCCATCTGGCCGCATGCTCGGTGTCTTTGTACCGTCTACTCGTCTGCAACCGGCCAGCTCTTTTCAAGACACCCTACTTGCTGATGCCCGATCCTCGCAGGTGGCCTAGACAACGACTAGACGATCCTACGGAGGTTGCCGTGGTGCCCCTCGACATGCTACCACTACCCGTCCACATGTCCTTCATGCGCGGCCACTACTGGGCGGGCATGAAGGCCAACTGGATCGTCCTCATCCACCAATCCGGTAGTCCGTGGCGTCTCGTGGATATCTACACCCAGCGAGAGATCACTCTTTCATCGTTGGATATCGCCGCCATCGAGCCTCGCGGCCTGCCAGACACTCCTGCCTACTATGCACGAGACACGTCAAGCTTTTGGCTCGGCCTCTATTTGCTGAAAGTTGTAATCTGCGAATCCGGTCACAATACATGGTTATGGCTCATCATTAATCCTATTGAGGCAACATTTCTGTCTGATGCTATATATAGTGGACGATGGCATCCTTTACACGGTCGACGCACAGATTGGCTACCTATACTAGTGGAATCTATCATCCTGTAATTGTTCTATCTCATCTCATCTTTACCTTATGAATACGACTGCCTGTTCATTGTTACAAATTTAGAATAGATAGGTTGTCTATAACCACATCATTGCTACTCCCTCCGTCCCAAAATAAGTGTCTCAAATTTGTACTAGCTCTAGTACAAAGTTGTACTAAGCTTAAGACAGTTATTTTGGGACGGAGGGAGTATATGTTCCTCTCATTTCCTAGATTTTTATGACCACACATGTTATTGTTAGAGTTTATATGAGAACAATTGGCATCTAATGATTGTTAGAATACATATTATGAGCATAACATCTTGATTGCTATATGTTCCTCTCGTTTCCAAGATTTTTATAACAACGCATGTTATTGCTTAGAGTTGATATGAGAACAGTAGTAGTAAGTGCCATGGTAGAATATGAGTAGGCTCTGTCATAGCTGTTCTCCTCTCATTGTTACATGATGTTTGAACTATGACATATTGCTAGAATATGAAAGCCATTGGCTTATTTTTTTAACTTGGGGTATGATTATGACCACGACATTGTAATTCTCTGTCTATGATATGTGTCACTGTTATAATAATCTTAATTCCACACATACTCTGAACATGATTGTTTATTTTGTCCTTTTGGTCTCCAATTTGAATTGTTGCAGCAGACACAAATGCGCTGGCCATCATGATCCAGGACCTGGAATCATACCAGCCGATGGGTGGTGGTTTATCACTCGTTCAGCTGACGGCGACCATTTGATGTTCATTCGCACGTACCAAATTGACAAACCATTACATCAAACCACATGCAGTACAATGCATGGGGCGTTCGTGACATTGATGGCTATGGCTGCTTCGTGTTCGAGAAAGATCCCAGCTCCTTTGGGCCAGGCGTATTCAACTGGAGGCAGGTTTACAGCCTCGGCAACCACTCCTTGTTCCTCGGTCTCAATTATCCGATCATCCAACCAATCATCGATCATATCACCGGCGATGATTACCGTGCTATGCAACTTCCATTCGCCAGGGGGGACTGTGTTTACACATCATACCATGGGTTTCATGAATCACCATATCCAGAGATTCGTCGACACACCTTGTTGCCAGATAATCTTCAGTGTGTGAAAGGCATCAAGCTTCCATGCGATGGATGGCTTTTGCAATCCCGACATGCGGCGATGTGGTTCATGCCAACAGCAAATATGCACAACTTGATTCGTGCTGATATCTAGACTGAGCCATGTATTCTGCTACTGTAGCACAACCCTCTTTTGTTGGATATTATGTACTATTGTTAGTTTGAAGCTCTCCTCTGGTTTGAAGGATAGATACCTTCCTGGGATCAAGTGCATCCTAACTCAACTACGTAGGATGTACTGATAATGATGATGGAGATGTTGTGTAGTATATATATATATATATATATATATATATATATATATATATATATATATATATATATATATATATATCAATTAGGCTTCAAGTGCGTACTTGTTAGTTAAACCTATGTATAAATTGTGACACTAAATACGACCAGTAAGTAGTACAGTAGCAGTACTAGTATACGTCGGTCAAATTATTCATCATGTCCAGTTTCAAAAAAAATATTCATCATGTCCACACATTGAATTGACGTGACAACACGCTGCGTATGAGGTGACACAAGAATCCCGGCGGCGTGTTCGGGTATTCTGGACTTCAGATTTGGAGTACCACTTATTTGTCGAAATGTTTCATCATTCACTTAAAACAGTCGATTGATCATACATTGAGTACCATATAACTGGAATTACCGATGCAACTCGAAGAAGGATTGGCCGGTGCTGCCGGCTGGCGTCAAGTTCGATCCCATGGATCAGGAGCTGATCGAGCACCTCGAGGCCAAAGTGAGTGCTGACAGCGCGAGATCTCACCCTGTCATCGATTTGTTCATACGAACCATCGACAGCGAGCACGGCATATGCTACACCCAACCTGAGAAACTTCCAGGTAAGACACAGATCGGCCGTCTACTTGCACAAACATATTCCTTTGTTTATAGCTCTATTTTTATTTTTAGACGCAAAACTGGTGAAGAAATTACAATTTGACAGTTAATAAAAAGTGAAACAAGTGACTGCAACATGCCAAAGATGTTATGAAAATGCCAACTACATACACTAAAACATGTATTCGACAATACTGCACTTATCACACAGAGTGGCCTAAGGAAGCATATCTTCCAGCGCAATTCCAGGGTGTTCAAAAGGGGCACGTGGATGTGTCGCAAGATATAGTCGGAGTGCGGCATGCACGCGATGTGGCACAAGACCGGCTATACCTTGCTGGTGATGGTCAATGGCCGGCAGACGGGCAGCACAAAGGTTCTGGTGCTGCACACCAACAAGAACTTCGACTAGCAGAGGACCAACTGGGTGATGCACCAGTACCACCTCGGGGACCTAGAGCAAGAGAAGGAGCGGGAGTTGGTCCTCTGCAAGATTTTGTACCAGACGAACACTAGGGCCAGGAGTAAAAACATTATAAGTTAGTTTGGTATTGGTAGTTGTACTACCTTGTCGTCCGCAAGTTGGTATTCTTGTCAACGATCTTTTGGTATGAACTTGCATTTGCTTCCAACCATCATGCTGAGGGTTGACGTGGATATAAAGCTGAATCATTTGTTTCAAAACGGATTTTCAGGCACCTGATTTTTATTTGATGGGTAGCATAAGCACCTGCTGTTCGAATTCCCAGTTCTCCAATTATTTCGAAACAAGTGCATGCACTTATTATCATGATGAAAAAACAATATCCCTGCTACATCCTAGTTATTAGTCTATACTTGCAGAATTCTCTCGTTTATTGAGCACGTATATTGTTTTTTCATTTTTTGAGATAGTATATTGTTTTTTCAGGTCGAGCAAGTTTCAACTGGGTTGTAGACTGCCCAGGCTTGGTTTTGTTTTTAATAGGCCCAGCCCATGACGACAACGGGGCACAAAGATCCAGCAGGTATTTACTGGCCTCTGGCCCGCCAGTGTTAGTTATATTTTGTCTTACAACATCCACAGGCAGTTTTTTTTACTGAATCAAACACACAGCCCAGTTCTATTTTCCCCTTGAAACGCATGTCCTACATCCATTTTCTAATCTCTACCTATAGTTTTACCAGTTCATATACACGTATCATTATATTGAAAACACATAAAATTCCCTTTTCATATTTACATCCTTATTTTTGTTGTTTTTTCCCACCCAGCGCTGATTTTTTTACCACTGGTTTTCCCTTAAACCAACTCAATTGTCCCACGTCTTATTTGCTTACAAAAACAAAACAATTTTTTGGCAAATCAATAAGTTCTTAAAAAATGTTCATCATTTCGGGATTACAATAGTTTGGACTCCACCAAAATATGCAAAATAAGATTGAACTTTTTGACCGTGGTCCTGGGCAGAAAATGGGATGTAATAAATTACTTAAGAATTAGCAAATGGGGTGCAAATTATAAAAAAATAGCAAATGGGCTTTATGTTGCCTTCCACAGATTTGGAGGCTGACTTGTGGGCCTACTAAGTTCATGCGTACACAAGGTTTCTCAAAAAATAAACTTCGTCAACAATCGACTCTACCAGCGTCAGACCGTTAGATGCCAATCTAACGACAATCGTACTTCTTCAGTCTCTGATCTTCCTGCCCCAGCCGCCCAAACCAGTGCCGTCGGAACCACCTGCTCCCGCCTCCCTTGCCGGCCGTGCTGCCGGGCAGGCCTCACGGCCCCATCATACTCGCATCCCTGGCCTGTCTATCCCTCTACTCACCCACACCTCCTGTTATTTTTTGGCGACGGCAGCCGAACCAGTCAACCCGCATACTCTCCACCGCGTGAGCAGCCACTGTCATGTCTTCCCCGGCTCTGTGTCGTTCCCTTCATAGGCCTCGCCGTCGTCCACCGCCCTGGTGCTCTCGGCGCGGCGTGGTCAACTTGGTCAATGAACGACATCCATCAAAAGTGGACTATACGTGGAGAGGCTGACAGCTAGGTCCACGGCCGCACACAAGGAAATGCCTCCTTATTACGCGCAAAATAATGATTCCTCCACCTAACATATGGGACCCGCTGGAAGGGCCTCTGTATTTCGCGAAAAAAAGTTCCCTCCGCTGGCAGGTCGGACCCACCAACTATATCTTCGCACGCAAGGAAGTGCCTTCTTATTGCGCACAAAAAAATGAATACCCCCTGCCAGCTGGGACCCACCATAGTGGGAGGCTGACTTGTGGGCCTACTAAGTTGACGAGGACGGAGGGCTTTGTCAACTTAGTCAATATATGAACGATTCTAGCTCCAGTGACCGTATGATGTCCATCCAACGGCCGTAGTGCTTCTTCAACCTCTGGTCTTCTTGCTCTAGCCGCCCAAAGCAGCACCGGTCGTGCCGCACGCTCCTGCCTCCCGTGGCCGGCTGTGCTGCTACGGAGGCCTCGCTACCCCATACTACTCCCACCGCTGGCCAGGCCATCCCTCCACTCACCCAGCCCCCCTGTTATTTTGCGGCAACGACAGCCTCACACCGCAGCCGAACCAGTGAACCCTCATACTCCTCTACGTGTGGGCATCCACTGCCGTGTCTTCCCCGGCTCCGCATCATCCCCTTCCTAGGCCTCGCTGTCGTCCACCGCCGTGGTGCTCTCGGCACGGCGTGGTCAATGTGGTCATCGACCGACTTCCATCGGAAGAGTACTGTACGTGGAGAGGCTGACAGCTGGGTCCACGACCACAACCCAGTTTTTTTGTGATTTGCCAAGTAAGTCGCTTTGTCAGGCCTGTTGGGCTGCAAATCTTTCAAGACGAGGAGAGCTTCATTCGGCTGGCCAAGAAAATGGCCTATCAGTAATGAGAAATGGGCTGTACATTTTTAAAACACATCAAACCGGCAATTAGTTTCAAATTTCTTTTTTTCATTTCGAGATTTTAAATTGCATTGATTTTTATGCGTGGACAATTTGTTGGATTTTATTTTGATATACATTTATTTTTAAAATCAGTTTGAATGTGACTCAAAATTTTGGGATTAAAAACAGTTCGGACCGTACCGAAATATGCAAAATTTCATATAATTTTTTAACCGTGGCCACAATATGGGCTGTAATGCTAACAAAAAGAATATGGGCTCCAAAAAAACCTTAAGAATTAGCAAATGGGCTGTAAATTATTAGAAATAATGGCAGATGGGTTGTATGTTGTTTTCCACGGATTTGAGGCTTTCCTAAAAAAAGGTTGATGCACAAGCAGTGACTGTTGGATTTCCATCCAACGGCCATCGTGCTTCTTCAATCTCTGCTCTTCCTGCTCCAGCCGCTCAAACAAGCGCCGGCGGGACTGCCTGCTCCCTCCTCCCCGCGGTCGGCTGTGCTGCCGCGCAGGCCTCACGGCCCCACCGTACTCCCATCGCTGGCCTAGCCATCCCTCTACTGACCCACACATGTTGTTATTCTCCAGGGACGGCAGACGAACCAGTAAACCCTCGTACAGTCCTACTCCCCTCCGCGTGGGAAACAACTGCCGAGTCTTCCCTGCCTCCGTCTCGTTCCCTTCCTAGGCCTCGCCGTCGTCCACCGCCCTGGTGCTCTCGGTGCTGCCTGGTCAACGTGGTCAATGACCGACATGCATCTGAAGTGGACTGTACGTGGAGAGGCTGATAGCTGGGTCCACGGCCGCAGCAAGGAAGTGCCTCCTTATTACACGCAAAATGATTATTCTTCCACGTGACAGCGGGGACCCACCGGACGGGCCACCATATTTCATGAAAAAAAATGTTTCCCCTGACTACTGGGACCCACCAGCTACATCTTCGCACGCAAGGAAGTGCGTCCGGGCAAAAAAACGATTCACCCCCCTGACTGCTGGGACCCACCAGCTATATCTTCACACGCAAGGAAGTGCCTGACAGTTGGACCCACCTGGTCGAAGCGTACGTAGCATTGTCATTCTGGTCGCGAACATGTATGTACATACTGGTCGATGTAGAGGCACGCACGTAGCATGTACACGTACGTACAGTGGCCAGTGTGCAAGAAAGAAAATATGGCCACGTACGTACATACGGGCGGGGTCTCGAACGCCTACTCGCGCATACGTACGGCCAGGGCTCGTGTACATGGCTGGGTCGAAACGGAGAAACAATGTCATCGTCGTGTTCATGGTGAGCCAACCGGCTGGGTCAGAACGGAATGCGTCGTCGTGTTCATCGGGAGGGCTTGGAGGGAACAGGCGATGGAAACGAGGCCTGGCGTACCGCAGAATGAAGGAAACGGCCTTGTGTTCGACCGGCCACATTCAAAATGGTATCCTGTTCATCGGGAGGGGTCTGGTGTACCGCAAAACGGAGGAAACGGACCTCCTACGGCCGAAACGGGGGTCCTGTTGATTGGGAGGGGTGTGGCGTACCGCAAAATGGACGAAACGGACTTGTGTTGGAGCGCTACGGTCGAAACGGCAGTCCTGTTCATCGGGAGGGGTGTGGCGTACCGCAAAACGGGACTCCACGGGATATTGTTCATCTCCACCGTCGACCTCCTCCAGCCTCCACGGGCTACTATTCATCCACCGACGACCTCCTCTAGCCTCCACCTGCAGCTGTTCATCCACGGGCTCCTGTTCATCCAGCCTCCACCGTGCGCTACTCCATCGGCTACTGTTAAACCACCCCTCTCCACGGGCTCCTATTCAACCACCCCTCCACGGGCTACTGTTCATCCACCCCACCACCATCTACTGTTCATCCAACCCTCCACGGGGTTGTCCTGTTCATCCAGCCCTCCACGGTGTCCTGTTCATCCAGCCCCAACCGGCTCGATCGATCGGGGTCCTGTTCATCCAGAGGCAACGCCCCGGGTCCTGTTCATCCACTCCCACCGCTCACCGTTCATCCACCCCCCCCCCCGCAATGCTCACTATTCATCCAAACCCCTCGTGCAAAGCTCACTGTTAATCCAGAGGTAGCATCGATCGGCTTCAGTTAGCAGCAATAGCGAAGGAATTGTTCGATCGATCGGGTTCATTAACGCGTAGCCTGCAGTGCAATCGCTCAGGTTCAGTTAGGCGACGCCTCACTCGGGTTCAGTTAGACCCCAACACCTCGCATACACGCGCGTACGTGTACGAGAGAAACGCGCATCGCTCGGCCCCCGACCACCCACCGTAACCAGGAACTCCCCAAAATTTTCCTCGCCCTCGCTTCTACCACGGTTTTTTCCGTCATGGACGGCCCAAAGAATGTCATGCAGCTCCTTCTCCAGCCCGCCCAGGAAGAAAAGCCCATTTTCTGTCATGATTTTTTGTCATAGAAGTAGGAGCCCACCACATCTATGATGATACCGGGTTTTGTCACAATTATCGTCATAGAAGTGTCATAAGTATGACAGGGAAAAAAATCGTTCGGCCCAAAATGTCATGGATGTGTCTTTTTTTTGTAGTGTAAGTTAGTTGCGGGATGAAGTATTATGGAACAAGTAAAGAGACTTGCCGGTAACGAAATTGAACTAGGTATTATGATAGAGACGATCGAATCTTGGGAAAGTAACATACCGATGACAAAGGGAACAACGTATGTTGTTATGCGGTTTGACCGATAAAGATCTTCGTAGAATGTGTAGGAGCCAATATGAGCATCCATGTTCCGCTATTGGTTATTGACCGGAGATGTGTCTCGATCATGTCTACATAGTTCTTGAACCCATAGGGTCCGCACGCTTAACGTTCGATGGCGATTTGTATTATGAGTTATGTGTTTTGATGAACGAAGTTTGTTCGGAGTTCTCGATGAGATCACGAACATGACGAGGAGTCTCGAAATGGTCGAGACATACAGATCGGGCGTGCGGGAAAGGAGAGGGAGAGGGAGTAGGAAAGGGGGCACCACCCCCCCTTCCCTTGTCCTATTCAGATTCCAAGGGGGGCACGGCCTGCCCTGGCTTCCCTCCTCTCTCTCCACTAAGGCCCATGGTGGTCCATTAGTTCCCCGGGGGGGTTCCGGTAACCCCTCCGGCACTCCAGTTTTACCCGAAACTTCCCGGAACTCTTCCGGTGTCCTAATAACATGGTCCAATATATCAATATTTATGTCTCGACCATTTTGAGACTCCTCGTCACGTCCGTGATCTCATCAAGGACTCCGAACAAACTTCGGTCATCAAAAACACGTAACTCATAATACATATCGTCATCGAATGTTACGCGTGCGGACCCTACGGGTTCTAGTACTATGTAGACATGACCGAGACACATCTCCGATCAATAACCAATAGCAGAAGCTGGATGCTCATATTGGATCCCATATATTCTACGAAGATCTTTATCGGTCAAACCGCATAACCACATACGTTGTTCCCTTTGTCATCTGTATGTTACTTGTCCGAGATTCGATCATCGGTATCATCATACCTAATTCAATCTTATTACCAGCAAGTCTCTTTACTCGTTCCGTAATACTTCATCCCGTACTAACTTATTAGTCACATTGCTTGCAAGTCTTATAGTGATGAGCATTACCGAGAGGGCCCAGAGATACCTCTCCGAAACACGGAGTGAGAAATCCTAATCTCGATCTATGCCAACCCAACAAACACCTTCGGAGACACCTGTAGAGCAACTTTACAATCACCCATTTACGTTGTGACATTTGGTAGCACACAAAGTGTTCCTCCGGTATTCGGGAGTTGCACAATCTCATAGTCTGAGGAACATGTATAAGTCATGAAGAAATCCGTAGCAATGAAACCGTAACAATCATAATGCTAAGCTAGCGGATGGGTCATGTCCATCACATCATTCTCCTAATGATGTGATCCCGTTCATCAAATGACAACACATGTCTATGGTTAGGAAACATAACCATCTTTGATTAATGAGCTAGTCAAGTAGAGGCACACTAGGGACACTGTGTTTTGTCTATGTATTCACACATGTACTAAGTTTCTGGTTAATACAATTCTAGCATGAATAATAAACATTCATCATGAAATAAGGAAATAAATAATAACTTTATTATTGCCTCTAAGGCATATTTCCTTCAGAAGTTAACTTTTTGGATAGAGTTCATTACTTCACTTCTGAAGATGAGCAATCCTCCATTTGATTATATGAACAATTATTTCTAAAACTGGACTGCGGTCATTGTTGTGCTTCCCACTCCTTATATCTGACAAATACTTAAAAAGTTCCAATGAGCACACAATACCTGCATATATGAACAAGAAGAGGAATACACACTACTTGCACATGCATCGGCAGAGAATATGTACCAGGATTTCAATTAGGAGAGGAATGCACTATCGTGATGGTCCTTGGCAGAGCTGGAGGCACAGTCAAGAACCCCATCGTGGCTGGGAGAGTGATGCCGAGGCGGCGCTTGGGGGAACGATGTTGGCCGCCAGCTGCAGCAGAGGGTCGGGCGGTCATGAATAACAGGAGGCAGCGCTCAGACACCAGGAAAAGAGGCATGGAGGCAATGTGCATCGTGTGTATCCCGCCCTCGGGCTCATGCATGAGGCACAGTGGTCGTGTAGGTGGTCAGCGGCAGGAAGGGTAAGAGAGCAGAGGGGATGAGTGCCTTACGCGAGGTCGGGATAGCCTCGGCGGAGCGAGCAACACCATCGACCACAAGCCAGCAGCCACACGTGCGGAGACACCGGCCCATCTGATCGTCAGACTAGATGAGGGTCGGGAGCCATGCTGGTGACCCATGGCAACTGGGTTGATGCGGGGGTGCATGGAGGGGGCGTGGAGAATGTAGATGCGCCTGAGATCCGAGCAGAGAGGTTGGGGGAGTACGGCCGGTGAGAGATGAATCGGCGAAGAGAAAGATCTGCCTTTTTTACAACTCTGCTTGGATGCGTGCTATTTTGCGGAGCAGGTGCCTCTGGATATGGATATGTGTTATCATCGTGGGAGGTTGGTTCGTCGTGGGAGGTGGGAGGTTGAGCCGAACAACACATATGCCATCATCTTTGCTAGATATTCGTTGGTGTAGGGAGGTTTTTGTTGTAGTGATAAGTCATTATTCACTGCTAGCTACTTATGCATGGCATGAGGAACTATAATCTCTAATTGTCATTGCAGACATGCTTGATCATAATAGGCTGAATCATGGATGCTAGGTTAAACATATTTACAAAAACAGAACAACTCGAGTTCATACTCGTTTCTCTCTGCCACAGCCAGTTCATCTAATATCGTCATTATTGCCTTTCACTTGCACCACCAAAGGATTTGAAAATAATAATAGTGCAAGAGTGCCATGGACTACACTGGAATCTACAAAAATTTTATTCAAGAGGAGAACACAAGGTAATATGGCTCTTTGTTAGATAAACAATAAAGCAAATGAGAGCCACTCAACATTTTCATCGTGGTCTTCTCCTTGGTATGACTCAATAAAAAGAAAAGAAATTCAGAGAAACACACTAAAATATTTTTGGAGTTTTTGGTTTTTCGTAAATGAGCAAATGAAAAGAGAAAAGCAAAAACGAGAAAAACTATTTACACGGGAAAGCTCCCAACAAGTAAAAGAAGAACAAGGAAATCTTTTTGGGTTTTATTTTTAGTGCTACAACAATTTAAACTAGGAAAAAATCAAAAAGAAGCAAGAAAAATATTTTTGGATTATCTCAAAGTTTTTCAAACACACAAGAAGAAAGCGAGAAAATAAATTAAACATGGATGATACAATGAAAAAGTGTGAACACCAACAACTGGGATGAAATGTGTGAACATGAATGTAATGTTCGCGAATACGTACTCCCCCAAGCTTAGGCTTTTGGCCTAACTTGGTAATTGGTCAGTAGCCTATGTAATGGTCGGAGTGGTAGCTTGCGGAGGCTCCCGGTGTGGATGCCTTAGCCTGCCGTGCAGCCACAACCGCTGCGTTATGAGCTCGGGCCTCGCTCTCAAGAACGTAATATCTTCCCCTATTATGAACATCAAAGAGAGTAGGTGCAGGCAAATATGTGTCTACCATGAAGTTTTTGTTAAATGTCAAATTATAAGTAAAATTATGAGGATCACCCCTCAGAATCTTATGACATTTCATAGCATCGAAGTCTAGGTACTGCGTGGGTAAAATAGAATCATAGGGTAAAGGTGAAACACCCAGCCCTCTGGCTAAGCATGTGGCATAAATTGCACCATAAAAATATCCACTACCAGTGTTGTGCTGTAACCTACGTGCAACAATCGCTCCAAGATTATAACTTCTATTACCGTAGAGAGCGGTGTGAATGAGGCTCAGATCAGGAGCACAAAGTGTACTACAATCTTGTTTGCCTACAATACATTTTCCATTAAATAATGCGAAGTACTGAATTGCAGGAAAATGTATGCTCTTTATTCTACCTCGCGTCACTCTCCTAGTTTCACCAAAGCAAAGACTAGTCAAGAATATTTCAAACTCAGACCTTGGCTCATCGAGCGAACCCCAGAATGGGATTTTACAGAGGTGAGCAAACCTTTCTAGAGATGGTAAATGGATTTTCATACAGTTTAAATGACACCCTAGACTCACGGGGAAAGAATTTAAATACTTTGACAAATGATTCGGTGAGGATGAGGTGTTGGTCGCACTTATCTGAAATGTAGGGACCGAGATCGACATTGTGAACATATTGCTCAAATTCCTCGTTACTACCCACACTCACCATATAATCGTTGCATGGTGGTAGCACTTCGAATGGAACTTTCACTTGGTTCAACATAAGGCTGACGAACGGAGCTGCTGCTAGAAGATGCCTCTGAGGACGTCCTCCTCGAAGAACTCCTTCCAAAAAGGTTCATCATGTTCGCGTACAATTTCTGGAAACTTTTGGTGACAAAAAATTTATTAGCAAAACTTCACAAAATTGATAGTAACTACTCCTAGGAATGTATAAAGGCCATAGCAATCATTCAAACTATTTAGAACTCTAAGAATTCAACATGGAAGCTCATCTATAGTAACACCAAGAGTATCTAATTATTCTAATTATAAGCCACTAAAACAAAAACTAATTGGACATATGGAGGAGTCACATACCAAGCAACAAATCCCCAAAACAGTTTCAGAAATGGAGCTTTGAGCAAAGAGATCGAAATCCGCGGTTTCGGGGGCAAGAACACGAGAGAGAGAGAGAGAGAGAGAGAGAGAGAGATAGTGTTTTTTTCTGGGTGAATGAATTGATGTGGGAAGAACAAGTAAGTCAGGGGGCCCAAGTGGGGACCACAACCTACCAGGGCGCGCCTGGGGGTCCTGGCGCACCCTGGTGGGCTATGCGCACCTGGTGCACCTCCCTCTGATATTATTTGCACCAGAAATTCAGAAATATTCAGAAAAAATCATATTAAATTTTCTGAGCATTCTGGGAACTTTTATTTTTTGGTCATTTTTTTATTGCACGGAAAACCCAAAAAACAGAAAAAGCATGGCATTTTATTTTATTTGACTAATAAAAACAGAAAACAAAAGGTAGGGACAGCAGGTAGTGCTTACTAAATTCATCAACTTCATACCTCTCAATAATGATCCATTAATAAGGTTGATCAAGTCTTATTAACAACCACTTTCGATTAGCATGAAACCGAAGAACTTTCATAAATCACTAAGTTACCTCAATGGGGATATGAATGTCCCCAACAATAAGCATTTCATATTTCTTTTTAACAGTAGGTAGAGGTAGCTGAAAACTTCCAATAGTGATCGTCGGAGATTTTTCAATAACATTAATACCATTCACTTGGAATTGTTTCTTTGGAAAGTGCACCGTGTGCTCACTACCATTGATATGAAAATTAACCTTGCTTTTGTTGCAATCAATAACAGCCCCTGCAGTATTCAAGAAGGTTCTACCATGTATAATTGACATGTTGTCGTCCTCGGGCATCTCAAGTATAACAAAGTTAGTCAAAATAGTAACATTAGCAACAACAACGGGCACATCCTCACAAATACCAATAGGTATGGCAGTTGATTTGTCAGCCATTTGCAAAAATATTTCAGTAGGTGTGAGTTTATTCAAATCAAGTCTTTTATATAAAGAAAAAGCCATAACACTAACACCAGCTCCCAAATCACATAGAGCAGTTTTCACATAGTTTCTTTTAATGGAGCAAGGTATAGTTGGTATTCCCGGATCTCCATGTTTTTTAGGTACTCCATATTTAAAAGTGTAATTAGCAAGCACAGTGGAGATTTTAGCTTCCGGTATTTTCCTCTGGTTTGTGATGATGTCTTTCATATACTTTGCATAAGGAGGCATTTTAAAGATATCAGTTAAGCGAGTTCGCAGAAAGACTGGCCTCGTCATTTCAGCAAAGTGTTCAAATTCTTCATCCTCTTTCTTTTTAGTTCACTTATGTGGAAAGGGCATAGGCTTTTGAACCCATGGTTCTCTTTCCATTCCATGTTTTCTAGCAACAAAGTGTTGGTGTACTAGAATAGGGGTACCCTAGTACCCCGAACTTGTGAACGGGCAGTTGCAGCACCCCGCGGCAAGGCTTGCCGGGCAAACGCCAAGATCCTCCATGGTTCCCTTGGAGCCATTCAAGAACAAAGTATTTAAGCTCAGGAGACAAGGCCCCGGCAAGAGGAGCTTGCCGGGAAGGCCAACCGAGGCACTCCAAGGAACTTGCCGCGACGCGCCACGCGCTCCGGCAAGGCAACAAGGCCCCGGCAAGAGGAGCTTGCCGGGAAGACCAACCAAGGTACCTCGAGGCCCGGAGAGCAACAAGCTTCCGGACCCGACAAGATGACAACAGCGGCAAGACGCTTGCCGCGCCAGGCGGCCACTCTGTTCCCGCGCTCCAGCGCATCCACCAACGTGTCGCTCTGGGGGCCTCTCCAGGCGCGCGTGGCGGGAGGCTGTGCAGCCAGCGGTACGCAGTGGCATGCGAAGCTGACAAGATCGCCATCGTGGCGAACGGTGGCGCCCCTAACGGTCCTTTTCTGCACTGTTTGGGCGACTCAGACGGGCCATTAATGCCCTTGTCCCCTGCCGTCAGGGTTAGGTAGGGTGCACTGTACAAACAACTGTACCAACCACCTCACTTTTACGTTTATACCCTCCTCTGCGTTGCCACCTGTCGGTGACCCCTTTAGCGTATAAAAGGAGGCCCATGCGCAATGTAGAGGAGGTTCGGACAGTTCGCTTTGATTCATTCGTAGCCCAGAAAACACTATGCTCTCTATCTAGAGCAAGAACACAAGATAATACAACCAGACAAGCAGCAGTAGGAGTGTTATCTCTTCGGAGAGCTCCGAAGCTGGGTAAAATTGCTCGTGTGCTTCGCCTCGATCCGCTCTTCGTGCGACCTCCGCCCCCCGCCGAACCGAAAGGGGCCCGGTCCGCCGGCCCCATAGGTGTTCGTGGATCAGTTTCCCCGACATCTTTGGCACGCCAGGTAGGGGGCGTCGAGATCGTGTGAATCCGATCCGGCGTTCACGCGAGCTAGATCTTCATTCCCTTCATCAACATGCCACCGAAGAAGAAGACTTCAGCGGCAGCCGCTCCGTCCACGCCACTTCCACCACCGTTGGAGCAAACGGGTGGTGGAATGGACGCCGGCAGAAGAATGGACGTCGACGAAGAAGCTCATGATGCTGCCAGGTCCAAGGATAAGGCTGCACAAACCTCGGCGACTGTACATGTCCCCCGCCACTCTCAAGAGGCGCAAGACCAACAGCATCATGGCACTTGCAGTGCCATATGCATGATAGGCCAAGACCAAGCTGGTGGATCTCGGGGCGCTCAAGACCAGCATGCCCGCCAGCGTGCTGGCACGAGCGGGGCACGGTCGCCTGGACGGGATACTGCTCCTTCTAACATAGTTAGAAGTTCGAGCACATCCCGCTCCTCGCGCCGTCCGCCACTGCCACCCACCACTCCAGCACAAGCTTTCTCACGAGCTCAACTTCTCCTAGATTACCCTCCGACGTCGGACAAGATCGACGAATGGAGGGCCACCATTCAGAGTCTCATCGGCTACGCCAACGGCGACACTCCACGGCGGCCGAGCGCATCGCCGCCGCGGCAGGGTTGCCAGACGCGAGCCGGTGGCGACGAAACGGGCGGAGGTGCAACTACCATGCAATCACCGCCCCGAAGGCCAAGATCGCCAACTCGCCGGATCCACCTCGACAGCGACTCCACTGCATCGTCGGATCCGCGAGCTCGTCGCGATCAGCGCCAAGTTCTTCATGATCGACAACAAGAAGATGCTCGAACCCGCATCGAGCGCCAAAGAGAAGCGCGGCGTCAATCCGACAAGTACGCTGGGCCCTCTATTGACATGCATGCGCCAGGGGAACCAGGCGATCTGCCGTACGCGGTAGGTTGCCCTGCGTTCACTCGTGAGCTGCGGCAAGTCCAGTGGCCCAGCACAAAGAACTTCAAGCCAGACGTACTGGAGAAGTACGACGGCAAGACGCATCCGTCGGAGTTCCTCAGCATCTACACCATTGCGGTGCAGGCTGCCGGGGGACGAGATGACAAGATCCTTGCCAACTACTTCCCGCTGGTGCTCAAGCCCAACGTCAGATCCTGGCTCATGCACTTGCCGGACAACTCCATATCCTCTTGGGTTGATCTGTGCCATCAGTTTGTCGGCGCCTTCACAGGCGGACACAAGCCTCATGGCCAGGAGAGTGATCTTCATCTGCTCGCCCAGAAGGAAGGAGAGCCCCTGCGCAAGTACATACAGAGATTCAGTAGTGTGCAGCACAACATCCCAGACGTCCACCCTGCCGCGGTGATCAGCGCGTTCCATCAGAACGTGCGAAACCGCAGGATGTGGGAGGAAATGGCGATGTGCAAGATTAGGGATGTCACTGAGTTATATGCACTGGCCGACAAGTGTGCACGTGCTAAGAAAGGGAGGAAACTCCCCGGAGAAAATATAGGAGCGGGAGGATCTGACAGTGAAGATGCTGCCCCGGCAAGGAAAAACCGGCGGCGGAACAACAGAAGGAGGAAAGGCAAAGAAGTGCTAGTTGTTGAGCAGTCCGGCAACGGTGGCGGCGCCAAGGAAGCCAAAGCTGGTGACTCCGGCAAGGAGGTTGCCGCGGAGGTGGCGGTCGCCGACAAGCAGGACGGCACCAACAGGCAGTATTGCAAGATCCACCGCACCAAGGGCCATGATCTCCAGAACTGTAAGAAAGTCGAATAGCTTGCTGAGCAACAGAAAGCTGAATACGAGCGGCGCGACAAGGAGAAGGCCCAGGAAGGAGCTGGTGGATCCGGCAAGAAACGTCCCGGCTGAGGAGGACGCCGCGGCAAGGCCAAGCAGCGGCAAGGAGACAGACCTCCTCGCGGCCGCGACAAGGATGAAGATGACGACGATGATGAAGACATGGATGATTAGGAGACTGATAAGCAGGAGTTCCAGAAAGCCACAGAGGTCCTGTGCATTGACGGTGGTGCATTGACGGTGGTGCATTGACGGCAATCGTCTGATATCCTCGGTGTTCCCAGGAAAGTGATTGAGCACCACCTTGCCGTTTGTCCTCATGTGCGGCCCGTCAAGCAGAAAGTCAGGAAGCAGGCAGTGGAGCGCCAAGAATTCATCGCAGAAGAAATCAAGAAGTTGGAAGCAACAGGCCTTGTCAGAGAAGTACTCCATCCCACGTGGTTGGCCAATCCTGTTGTCGTGCGCAAGGCTAACGGGAAATGGAGGCTTTGTATTGATTTCACCGATGATATCATCAGATCTTCATGGCAGAAGAGGATGAAGAGAAAACCGCATTTATCACCCCATGTGGCACGTACTGCTTCCTACGGATTCCTTTCGGTTTGAAGAATGCTGGTTCAACATTCGCAAGGGTAGTCCACTACGCTTTTGAGCCGCAGATGCACAGAAATGTGGAAGCCTACATGGATGACATAGTGGTCAAGAGCAAGAACAGGGCGACCCTAATTCAAGACTTAGACGAGACATTTGCAAATCTGCACAGGATCAACCTCAAGCTTAACCCCGAGAAGTGCGTGTTTGGTGTCCCCTCCGGCAAGCTTCTCGGGTTCTTCGTGTCTTAGCGGGGAATTGAAGCCAATCCCGACAAGATCAAGGCCATTGAGCAGATAGAAGCACCAAAGCGCGTCAAGGATGTACGAAGGCTTGCCGGTTGCGTGGCTGCTCTCAGCAGGTTTATCTCTAGATCTGCTGAGCGCGCCCTGCCATTTTTCAAAATTTTGAAAAAGGCAGGTCCAGTAAAATGGACTCCGGAAGCGGAGGCTGCGCTGCAGGACTTGAAGAGATACCTGTCCTCCACTCCAATGCTTGTCGCACCTAAGCCGCAAGAGAAGTTGCTGCTGTATATAGCGGCAACCAATCAAGTGGTTAGTGCTGTGTTAGTGGCGGAGAGGGAGGCAGATGATGAGCCAGCAACTATGGCAGATCCATCTAGCGACAAGCAGGGGGCTTCGCCGACAAGCTCTGGTCCCGACAAACATGGGTTTGCGCAGGAGCATGATAAGATGCCGAAGAGAATGGTGCAGCGCCCAGTTTACTTTGTCAGTTCTCTTCTGCAGGGGGCTAGATCAAGGTACTCTGGTGTGCAGAAGTTGCTTTTCGGCCTCCTCATGGCCTCGAGAAAGCTGTGCCATTACTTCCAAGCACATGAGATCACAGTCGTCACTCGCTTTCCGCTGAAGAGGATACTACAAAATCCAGAAGCAACAGGCAGGATTGTCGAGTGGGCGCTAGAACTGTCAAGTTTTGGCCTCAAGTTTGAGAGCACTTCAACTATCCAAAGCAGAGCATTGGCAGAGTTCATAGCAGAGTGGACGCCAACCCCAGATGAAGAAGTTCCAGAGACGAGCATCCCCGTCAAAGAGGCAAGCAAAGAGTGGCTGATGTACTTTGATGGTGCCTTCTCGCTGCATGGCGCCGGTGCAGGCGTGCTGCTTATCGCACCCACCAGAGAGCACCTCAAGTACGTAGTCCAGATGCACTTTCCCAAGGAGCAAGCAACCAACAATACTGCAGAATATGAAGGATTGCTTGCCGGTCTCAGAATCGCAGCAGACCTTGGGATCAAGAAGCTCATTGTCAGGGGTGACTCACAGCTTGTCGTCCGACAAGTGAACAAGAACTACCAGAGTCCGTTGATGGAAGCATATGTTGATGAAGTGACGAAGCTAGAAGAGCACTTTGACGGCCTATAAATGGAGCATATCCCAAGAGCTCAGAATGACATTGCTGATGGCCTGTCAAAGTGCGCCGCATTAAAGTTACCTGTGGAACCAGGGATCTTTGTGCTTAAGTTGACTCAACCATCCGTAACACCATCAACTGGACAAAGCAAGAAGAGGAAGTTGGTTTCTGGTGACTACTTTCCGGCAGAGCTCCCCGAAGCCGCCGCCAAGAAAGTCCCCAAGATCAACACCAAGGAGGCTGAGGGGCAGTCTGCTCCGGCAAGCCTTATGGTTTGTTCCGTTGAAGCAGACGCTCCCGACAAGTTTTGCTCCGGCAAACTTGCCGGGGAACATCAAGCTCCGGCAGGACCGCAAGTCCTTGCCGTGGAAGCGGATGTTCCCGCAGCAGCAGATGTGCCTTTAGTCCTTGTTGTCGAGCCACAAGCTCCAGCATGGGCACAGCAGATTGTCCACTTCCTTTAAACAGGAGAACTTCCCGAAGAGCAAGAAGAAGCGGAAAGAGTAGCCCGGCAGTCAAGTATGTACCAGTTTGTCGATAGCATACTGTACAGAAAAAGACTCAACGGAGTGAAATTGAAGTGTATTCGCCGGGAAGATGGACAAAAGCTGTTGGCAGAGATACATGGACGCATATGTGGCCACGACATTGGCGCAAGAGCACTTGCCGGCAAAGCTTTCCGGCAAGGTTTCTTTTGGCCGACAGCCCTCCAGGATGCAACTGCACAAGTAACCAAGTGTGAAGCGTGCCAGTTCCACTCCAAACAAATACACCAGCCAGCTCAAGCTCTCCAGACGATCCCTTTATCCTGGCCATTTTCGGTCTGGGGGCTCGATATCCTCGGCCCCTTCCCCCGAGCTGTCGCGGGCTTTGAGTACTTGTACGTTGCAATCGACAAGTTCACAAAGTGGCCGGAAGTGCAGCCAGTGAGGAAGGTGACAGCACAGTCAGCAGTCAAGTTCTTCAGGTCAATTGTTTGTCGTTTCGGGATCCCTAACAGGATCATCACTGACAACGGCACGCAATTCACGAGCCGCACCTTCATGCAATACGTCCAAGACCTTGGC
The DNA here is from genome assembly GCF_018294505.1 of Triticum aestivum. Taxonomy (NCBI): domain Eukaryota; kingdom Viridiplantae; phylum Streptophyta; class Magnoliopsida; order Poales; family Poaceae; genus Triticum; species Triticum aestivum. Next base: position 565,057,371 of record NC_057804.1, read on the forward strand.
GCCAAGGTCTGCTTCGCTTCTGTTGCTCATCCGAGAAGCAACGGTCAAGCAGAGAAAGCAAATGCTGAAGTGCTGCGCGGGCTCAAGACCAGAACTTTCGACAGGCTGCGTAAGTGCGGAAGAAACTGGATCGAGGAGCTGCCGGTGGTTCTTTGGTCGATCAGAACGACGCCAAATCGAGCCACTGGCCAGACACCTTTCGCTCTAGTCTATGGAGCAGAGGCAGTTCTCCCCACGGAACTCGTATACGGATCACCTCGAGTGCTCGCTTATGATGAGCTTGAGCAAGAACAACTGCGACAAGACGACGCGCTGCTCCTTGAGGAAGATCGTCTTCAGGCTGCTGTACGAGCTGCTCGATACCAGCAAGCTTTGCGCCGCTATCATAGCCGCAAAGTTAAAGCCAGAAGCTTCGAGGAAGGCGACCTTGTTCTTCGGCGCGTTCAGTCCGCCAAGAATTCCAACAAGTTGACACCAAAGTGGGAAGGCCCTTATCGGGTGAGACGAGTCACAAGGCCCGGCGTTGTCCGCCTTGAGACCGAAGATGGCATTCCGGTGAGCAACTCCTGGAACATAGAACATTTTCGTAAGTTTTTCCCGTAAGGCGTGGTTGCCGGAACCCGTTCCGGCAACCACCTTTTGTACAAGTCTTGCCGCTGTTGCATGTAATCCTTTGTACAAAGCCGGGCGCAGATCCCGTGCATAAGTAAAACCCAATGTGCTCCGCACAACTTGTCCATTCCATGCATTAGTTTCTTTCTCGCATGTGTAATCTGACACTTTGTGCAGCACCTACATCCGGTAAGCAATAACGAGCCGAAGGGCTCCATATTATTATTTTCTCTTCTTTCTTCTTTTCAACAAAGGAAAAGGAGGTTCCCTCGCACACAAGTTTGCCGGGGGGGAAGGAGAAGATTGTGGTATGGACCAGGCGTCGTTCAAGCGAAGTCTTGCCTTGCCGGGAAGCAAACGACAGAAAAGCTAAGTTGCCAAAGTTTGAGCAATCACTTTTTAAATTTTTGAGTTATCTTCCTCGAACGACCCTGCTTTGTATGGAAAACCTGTGCGCGGAGGAACCAACTCGTGGCTAGTTGCGCCCTTACTTTGTTTCGAGTCCGCTCAACAGCTTAAGCGTGTTGCATCTAGTCGCGACAAGGTTTCTTGTCGGAAGCAGCGCCGCCAGCAGGCTGCTGAAGTTCCGCAGTCAGCGCTCTCGGCTCGGGCGCTTGCGCCGACAAGTTCCCTAGAAGTTAGAGGAAATAACATACAAAGGAAGGAATCTAGTAGAGGAAATAACATAGCAATTGATAACAGAAATAAAGTTATATTACAAGATAACTTGTCGCAGCTCTAACAGACTGTTTTCATAACATGATTAGCAGCGACAAGGGAAAAGAAGAAATGGGCGGCCTAGTCTACGCGTCCGCCCTCGACTCTCTTGATCTCGCTCACCTTGTCCACAATGGGTGCGACAAGGGCCTTGAGTGCGTCCAGATCGGCGTCAGGCGGCAAGGACCTGAGGACGTTGGTGAAGCTGAGGCCTGGATTGCGGAAGGCTACCTTCATCAGCACCTTCTGGAGAACCCCGGCGCAGATTTTGCGCGACTCGTCGGCCAGCTGCTTTGGGATCCTCTCTCGGAGCCGCTGGAGTGCCGTCGCCGCGCCCTTGAAGAACAGGCTGAGCTTGGCGCTGGGTTGAAGACTCTCGTCGGAAGGATACCCAAAGTCCTCCATCCGCAGCTGCGCCAGCTCCTCGTTGATGACTGCGGCAATGTTCACCAGACCCTCGGTCCAGTGCTCCATAGTGTCTCTGAACGAGTTCTGGGTGACTGCAATGCTCTCCAGCAGCGCCGCGTCAGCCTTGACCTTCTCCGACAAGGTCTTCTCCCGCTCCTTGGCGGCCTCCAGCGTCTGCGTCAGCGTGGCCAGCTTCAGCTCCAGGTCTGCTTTGGAATCCTTGGCGGCGCTGAGATCCTTGCCTCTCTCAGCGAGAAGACCTTGCAGCTCACCGTGGGCGGCAGCATCCTTCTCGCGCTCACGCTTGAGCGTGGCAAGCTCCTCGCCGCTCTTCCCAATGTTGGCCTCCAGCTGCGCCACCTTCTCCTCCAGCTCTTTCTTGGCGGCCACTGCAGTTGCCGCAGCATCCTTTGCCTCCTTGAGCGCCCCGCCAAGTGCTTGCTCATGCTCGACGAGCTCTTCCTCGTAGCTGTCGAGGTTGGCCTTCTGCTGCACTAGTTGACCTTCCCGCGCGGACTGCTTCTCGGTGGCCAGCCTTTGCTCCTCCTCAGCCTCGGCCTTCTCGAGAAGGAAGGCCGTGCGCTCCTCGTCGAGTCGCTCTCGCTCCTGCGCCAGGGACCGGAGAGCTTCTTGATTTTGGCCCCGGAGCTCCTCCGCGCGCTTCTCCATGTCAACTCCCGCCTTCACGACAAGCGCTTCCCGGGAAGCTAGTTTGGCTTGCCGGGCGCGGTAGAGTGACAGCAGCTTCCGCAGCAGCTGCTCCTCCTCAGGCTCGTCGCTGCTGCTGCTGGGCGCGTCGACCAACGACAGTCCGACAAAGGCGAGCACCTCCCCGTCGAAGATAGCTTGATGAAGATACCGTCGCCGGCCTTCAAGTAGGCGCCGGGCTGGGGCTCCTCGGAGCCCGGCTCCGCAGAAGCAGCAGAGGGATCGGCGGTCAGTGCAGTGCCTGGCGCTCCTGCGGCCTCAGGGTCGTTAGTGCGATCGCCCGACCCCTCGCCGGCTTCTGCGCCGGCAGCCCTGGCGGCCTCCTCGCCGGCGGCCTCGTCAGCACCGGCCCCTTCCTCACCGGCGCCCTCTGTCTCCATTGGCTCAGCCGCAGATGGGTCTGAAGAACGAAGAAGGGAGAAAAATCAATCCAAAATCCAAGAGAAGAAAATCAGAAGAAGAAGAACCCAAGGGAAAGTTTCTAGGCAAGTGGATTACCTGTGCCAAGATCTGCAGTTGCGGCCTCGGTCGCCGCAGGATCAACGGTGTCGTCCCTTGCCGGAGAGTTCTCCCTTGCCGGAGAGCGCTCCCTTACTGGGAACCCCTCCCTTGGCGGCGTAGTCAAAGCAGATGGCACCTCGGGACCAGCTTCCGGGCGCTCCTGATGTGGCTGCTCTGCTCCTACACAAATCAACAAGCAAGATATCAACAAAGGAAGAAGCACTCAAGCGCGCCCGGCAGCAGAAGGCTAAACTATGAACTTACGCTGGGGGCTGCGCTGGGGGCTGCTTTGAGGAGTGATTGCCGGGTCTGTCAAGGTGGCCTCGGACCCACCACCTACTGACACGGTGGGGTCATCCTCGATGACAATCACCGCGGCCTTGGCCCTCTTCGCCGCTCTCTGGGCCAGCGTCCTGAAAAGAATGGAGTCCAGATTGAAGCAAGTCAGATACAAGATAAAAACAGCAAGATTGAAGAACTATAAGAGCACCAAAGAAGCTTACTCTTCTTCCTCCTCGTCGGAGCTGAGCGCGGAAAGATCGAAGTCCGGCTCCCCTCTGGTGCGGCGAGGCGGAGGAGTAGGATCCCTTGCCCGCTTGGCGGGGGCGGTGGCGGTGGCCCGGGAAGATCCCGCTCCAGTTGCCGCTGCTGCGTGAGGCGCTCCCGCGGCAACATGACTTGCCGCGGTAGAGCGTGTCGCACGGCTTGGCGGCTGTTGAGCCGGCTGCCGCCCCGCTACGTCCGCGGCCCTGCGAAGACGCCTTCTTGGCGGGGCCGGGGGCTCCGCCTGCGGCAAGCCTTCTGAGGGCTCGGGCTCTTCCTCGCCGGCCTCGCTCGGCTCGGCTTCAGAACCGGCAAGCTCTTCCTCGCCAATGAACTCCGCGCGCTCGGCAAGGTTTGCCGCCTCTGCAGCCTCCGCCTCCTCCACAGTGAACCCGAACGCGCCCGCGGCAGCTGCGGCCGCAACCTCTTCCGCCCTAGTGGCGATGCGCTGCAGCTCCTCGTCGGTGGTGTCACGGGTGAGGCTCTTCTGCTCGTCAGCGTGGACCGGCACTTCCTCCAAGGTGTCGAAGAACGCTCGCACAACGTCATCCGCAGGCTCTTGCCAAGTTGGGACGATTCCGTGTGAATCGCACAACGGCATCATGGCGCGGATCCGGTCAAGCGAAGAGTTATTGCACAAAGGAACTACGCCCCTCGGCAGTGTGAATGGGTGCTGGGGGTCGCGTTTGAACAACTCCAGAAGCATCGCATCCAGCTCCAGGACGGTGAAGTTGTAGTTGAGGCCCGGCCGCAGCCTCATGATGTCCGCCGAATTCTTGAATTCCCAGGCGGGCCTCCCCCTCTCCTGCAGGGGGGCAATGCGGCGGCGGAGGAAATCTGCCCCGACAGCACCTACAGTGAGCCCGGCAAGCCTGAGGCGAAGAATCCTAGTGATGGCGATCTTCAGCCTCTCATCTTCCGGGGCCACGTTGCTCCAGTCATTGCCGCGCACTATTGGAGCTTGGCGCACGGCGGTGAAGGGCTGCGGATTCTCCTCAACGATCCAGCACCACTCCGCTCTCCACTCCTCCCACTTGCTGCGGAGCTCACCCTCCAAGTACGCCTCTTTCTTGCCGACTCTCGAGATCCAGGCAATCCCTCCGGCAAGCGGCTCTCCTCTCTCTACCCGAGGTATGAAGAAGTGGCGGAAAAGGGCAACACTAGGGTGGACTCCGACAAAGTTTTCGCACAAATGTGCGAAAACTGCCATGGTCAGGGCAGCGTTGGGGGTGAAGTCAAGGAGGCGGAAGCCATATGTGTTCATAATATCACAGAAGAACTCCGAGAAGGGCGGGCAGAGCCCGCAGTAGAAGAATAGCGCGAAGAACGGGTACCCGTTTGGAGCCAGCTCCGAAGCAGCGGCCGGGAGTACCCTCGTGCGCGGATGCGCCCGCGTCTCCGTCGCCCAGAAGAGGAAAAAGTACTCCCTCAGCTCCTTCGCATCGAGCTGGGGGTGAAGATCGCCCACTCCTTCCGCAGCGCCGCGAGCCACTGCGCCTCGGCCGACTTCACGCCCTTTCCCTTGTCGGCTTTCAAAGCCATGGCGGAGGTGGTGGGGAAGGTCGACGGCGTTGGTGATGCTGGTGGCAATGGGGGGCGGAGCGCTGCTCTCTCGGCTTCGAGAAGAAGGGGGGAGCGGCGGAGTTTCTTGAAGATGAAGTAGCAGCAACCAGCGAGGGGGAACGAACTGCCCCTGTTTCCTCTGCTTATAAAGAGGGACGGGGCGGAGGTTTCGCCCTTCCGAATAAACAACCACCCACGATCTCTCCCACGATGCCGCATTCAACGCGTGCCGTTATGGGAGAGCGCGGTGGATACGGAGCGAGATTCGGCGTGGCCCAGCCCGCGTGTGCCCGTGCCCTGTCTTGGGCCTGGCCCAACAGCGCTCGGCACCGTGTCTGGCCCAGGCCCGGGGGCTCCTGTCGGTGTACTAGAATAGGGGTACCCTAGTACCCCGAACTTGTGCACGGGCAGTTGCAGCACCCCGCGGCAAGGCTTGCCGGGCGAACGCCAAGATCCTCCATGGTTCCCTTGGAGCCATTCAAGAACAAAGTATTTAAGCTCAGGAGACAAGGCCCCGGCAAGAGGAGCTTGCCGGGAAGGCCAACCAAGGCACTCCAAGGAACTTGCCGCGACGCGCCACGCGCTCCGGCAAGGCAACAAGGCCCCGGCAAGAGGAGTTTGCCGGGAAGACCAACCAAGGTACCTCGAGGCCCGGAGAGCGACAAGCTTCCGGACCCGACAAGATAACAACAGCGGCAAGGCGCTTGCCGCGGCAGGCGGCCACTCTGTGCCCGTGCTCCAGCGCATCCACCAACGTGTCGCTCTGGGGGCCTCTCCAGGCGCGCGTGGCGGGAGGCTGTGCAGCCAGCGGTGCGCAGTGGCATGCGAAGCTGACAAGATCGCCATCGTGGCGAACGGTGGCGCCCCTAACGGTCCTTTTCTGCACTGTTTGGGCGACTCAGACGGGCCTTTAATGCCCTTGTCCCCTGCCGTCAGGGTTAGGTAGGGTGCACTGTACAAGCAACTGTACCAACCACCTCACTTTTTACGTTTATACCCTCCTCTGCGTTGCCACCTGTCGGTGACCCCTTTAGCGTATAAAAGGAGGCCCATGCACAACGTAGAGGGGGTTCGGACAGTTCGCTTCGATTCATTCGTAGCCCAGAAAACACCACGCTCTCTCTCGAGAGCAAGAACACAAGATAATACAACCAGACAAGCAGCAGTAGGAGTGTTATCTCTCCGGAGAGCTCCGAAGCTGGGTAAAATTGCTCGTGTGCTTCGCCTCGATCCGCTCTTCATGCGACCTCCGCCCCCCGCCGAACCGAAAGGGGCCCGGTCCACCGGCCCCATAGGTGTTCGTGGATCAGTTTCCCCGACACAAAGTCTCTTTTGTCATATCTTTTATTCTTAGGTTGTGGGTTATCAAGGTCAACAGCTAGTTCTATCTCAACATCATTGTCTGGTTCTTTTTCATTTGGTTCAGTGTCTTCATGAACCTCATCATTATCTTTTTCATTATCAGAAGGTGAGTGTTCATTACCAGATTGAGTTTTAGCATCAGAAATGGAAACTTCATTATCATTATCAGGAGGTTTTTCTATTTCAGGTTCACTAGAGACAGGCAAAGTCCTATTATTTTTCTTCTTCTTTTTATTTTTAGAAGGACTAGGTGCATCAGTGTTAATTCTTTGAGAGTCTTGTTCAATTCTATTTGGGTGTCCCTCGGGATAAAGTGGTTCCTGAGTCATTTTACCTCCTCTAGTTGCTACTCTAACAGCAAAGTCACTTATATTATTGTAATTTCATCAAGTAACTCCCTTTGAGATTTAGCAACATGTTCTAATTGAATTTGAACCATAGAGGCATGCTTTCCTACGCCTCTAACATCATTTGAGATTCTAAATAACAAGTCACTTAAGCGAGAAATCATATCAGAGTTGTATTTCAATTGTTTCATAACATTTGCATTGAAGTGATCTTGCTTTCTAATGTAATTATCAAACTCATAAAGGCATTGACTAGGATGTTTATTACGAGGATCATCACTATCATCAAATTTCATTAAAGATTTTACCTCTACCACCTTAGGTGGTGGTGGTGCTTCAAGCCCATGTATTTCTTCGATAGGTGGTATGTTTTTAACGTCCTCGGCTTTGATACATTTTTCCTTCATAGATTTCTTTGCCTCTTGCATATCATCAGGACTGAGATATAAGATACCCCTCTTCTTCGGAGTGGGTTCAATAGGTGTTTTAGGAGGAGTCCAATCATCATAATTTTTCAATATGTTATTCAATAATTCTTCAGCTTGCCCAATAGTTCGTTCCCTGAAAACACAACCACCACAACTATCTAGGAATTCCCTAGAAGCATCGGTTAGTCCATTATAGAAGATATCAAGTACTTCATTTTTCTTAAGAGGGTGATCAGGCAAAGCATTAAGCAATTGGAGAAGCCTCCCCCAAGCTTGTGGGAGAATCTCTTCTTCAATTTGCACAAAGTTAAATATTTCCTCCAAGGCAGCTTATTTCTTATGAGCAGGGAAATATTTTTTAGATAATTAATAAATCATATCCTGGGGACTACGGACACAAGCAGGAGAAAGAGTATTGTACCAAGCTTTAGCATCACCCTTTAATGAGAACGGAAATAACTTGAGAATATAATAATAGCAAATCTTCTCATCATGAGCAAAAAGGGTGGCTATATCATTCAACTTAGTAATATGTTCCACAACAATTTCGGTTTTATAACCATGGAAAGGATCAGATTCAACCAAAGTAATTAACTCTGGGTCGACAGAGAATTCATAATCCTTATCATCAATAAAAATAGGTAAAGTAGCAAACTCAGGATCACATTTCATTTTAGCATTCAGTGATCTTTCTTTATACTTGCATAATAATTTCTCTAGATCATCTCTATCCTTACAAGCAAGAATATCCCTAGTTGCCTCCTCACTCATAGTATAACCTTCCGGTACCTTTGGCAATTCATATCTAGGAGGACTAGTTCTAGTAGGTGTTTCAAGATTTTCAGTTTCAAGCTCATCATCAGATTCAACAATATCATGTTGTCTTACTCTAGCAATTTGTTCATCAAGAAATTCACCTAGTGGCACATCATCATCAAGCAAGGTACTAGAATCATAATGAGTAGCATTCATAGCAGAAGTAGCATCATCAATAACTTGCAACATATCAGAATTAATAGCATGTGGTGGTGTTGCAAGTTTACTTATAATAGAAGGTAGATCTAAAGCGGAGCTGGATGGCAGTTCCTTACCTTCCCTCTTCTTTGAGGGAAAAATCTTAGTCTAGCGTCCTTCAGATTCTTCATAGTGATAATATGATAATAATCCCAAGTGAATCAACAAATATTGCTATGCTCCCCGGCAGCGGCGCCAGAAAAAGGTCTTAATAACCCACAAGTATAGGGGAACGCAACAGTTTTCAAGGGTAGAGTATTCAACCCAAATTTATAGATTCGACACAAGGGGAGCCAAAGAATATTTGAAGGTATTAGCGGCTGAGTTTTCAATTCAACCACACCTGGAGATTAATTATCTGCAGCAAAGTGATTAGTAGCACGGTAATATGATAGTTTTGATGATAGCAGCAATAGCAACAGTAACGGTAACAGTGATAGCAGTGATTTTGTAGCAGTAGCAGTAGTAACTTAGCAGAAACAATATAAGATAAATTTGTAGGCATTGGATCAGTGACTTGTTGGATGATATTCATCATGAGACAGTTATAACCTAGGGCGATATGGCACTAGCTCCAGTTCATAAATATAATGTAGGCATGTATTCCGTAAATAGTCATACGTGCTTATGGAAAGAACTTGCATGACATCTTTTGTCCTACCCTACCGTGGCAGTGGGATCCTATTGGAAACTAAGGTATATTAAGGCCTCCTTTTAACAGAGAACCAGAACAAAGCATTAGCACACTGTGAATACATGAACTCCTCAAACTACAGTCATCACCGGGAGTGGTCCCGACTATTGTCAATCCGGGTTTGCCGGATCATAACACATAGTAGGTGACTATAACTTGCAAGATCGGATCTAGAACATGGATATAATGGTGATAACATAAACGGTTCAAATCTGAAATCATGGCACCCGGGCCCAAAGTGACAAGCATTAAGCATGGCAAAGTCATAGCAACATCAATCTCAGAACATAGTGGATACTAGGGATCAGGCCCTAACGAAACTAACTCGATTACATGATGAACCTCATCCAACTCCTCACTGACCAGCGAGTCTACGAAGGAATTACTCACTCCCGGTGGGGAGCATCATGGAATTGGCGATTACGAAGATTGAAGATCCCCCTCTCCGAAGCCCCAAACGGACTCCAGATCTGGCCTCCTGATGAAGAACACGAGATGGCGGCTGCTCCATCTCGTGTAACACGATAATTCTTTCTTCCTGATTTTTTTCTGAAATACTGTAATTTTATAGCCTGTTTCAGGGTCATTGGGGCCACCAGGTGGGGACAACCCACCGGGATGCGCCTGGGGGGCAGGCGCGCCCTGGTGGGTTGTGCCCAGCCAGGTGTCCCCTCGGGTGGCTCTTGGCTCCAGAAATTCTCTTTATAGATATAAAAAATGCTCACAAAGTTTTGTTCCATTCCGAGAACTTTTATTTCTGCACAAAAACAACACCATGGTAGTTCTGCTGAAAACAACATCACTCTGGGGTTAGTTTCATTCAAATCATGCAAATTGGAGCCCAAAACAAGAGAAAAGGTGTTAGGAAAAGTAGATATGTTGGAGACGTATCAACCATTCATTAATAGATCACCCGTCCAAAAAAAGTCACAACCATTTGCTTCCAATTAATCAACAAAAGTAGTTCACACCACTTCCATCACCACCAAAGGAGATATCTCAAAATGGAGGTAGATCGTCACCAAGTGGGGAGAAATTTCCAACAGATATACCATTTGAGAAGACACCAAACATTTCATCTTCCACTCCACGTGATGTATTGTCCATATTTTCATCATCATTTGTGGATTCACCGGTTAGATGCGGCCACTATCATCAATGACGCGCCACTAGAGACGACTTTATAGTGCGTCAATGCCACAAGAGCCGAAGCGGCTGACAACAACCTGCCTAAACAAGAAAACTATGTCTCCCTGCACTCCCACACACTGGTAGAGTCGGCAACGTTGGAGGGGCGACGATCTACAGAAGGAGAAGTGGGGGCACAAGCAGTGGCGGAGCTTCATGGGAGCCAACCTAGGCCATGCCCCCCCCCCAACTCACAAGAAAACATGCACATATATCTTTTGTATTAGGATCATTTTCATAATCAGCTGAAGCAATTATGTTTGCCCCCATCCAGCCCATGGCCCCCCATGATTTCTGCTCAAGCTCCGCAGTGCACAACACGCTTAAAGATCACCTCTCTCTCGGGTTAGAGAGCGGAAACGGTCTCGTGCATAGTTAAACGAGAGTAGAGGAGGAACCTTTCGATGGGGAAATATCTGGTGCACCAATTCTTATGGTACTACCGGTGCACTGGACCTCCATAGCACATTTTAAAATGTTCCAAAAATGTGAGAAAATTGAGCACATTCACGCATCAGCAATGTTTGTTGTTGCAAAACTTGAAATCAAAATTCAAAACATTGCCTGAGATACAAAAATAACAAATTTAACACTGAATACTATGAATATAAGTTGGGCTTTAGATTTTCGAAAAAGGGTGAATTTTAATGGCTCAAAATGGAGCATCAAGAGGATGCAAAACACAATGAGCACATACCCAGCCTCTGCATAGTTAGGATGCACACAACCAACACCAACGCACATGCACAAAAACACGCCAAAAATAGCAAAGTCATATAAGACCAAAGCTATGTGTACACGAGGAAAAACTAAAAACTCCCAAAGCTATTAGATTTGTGAACAACAAACTACAACAATGACAATATCCGTCCAAACCATCTCATAACACCACACATATGAGGAAGTTCTTCAACAACGACACCTTTAGGAAGGGAGCGACACTCAAGCGCTGCCGTCACCAGATCCAAGCACACAAGGCCAAAATCTAGGTCTTCACCCTGAAGAACCAGTGTGAGCATCTCCGAGCAATGCCTCCAATAAGGTAATGACATTAAGACGTCGCCATTGCCAAGTATAACCAACTCGGGCAAGACCAAGGATTTCACCCCGGAGCTTGAGACTGGGTGATCAAGCAGCACCACCAATGATGTCGCTCATGTGTTGTCACCACCACTTTTCCACATTCCTAACAGCTACATGTGATGTGCAACCACCGCTGTTGCACAGTCATTCCTTTGCATCAGGTCGTTGTCTGTAGTTTGCACATCGCCGAAATCAACCACCGGATCTGAAGGGAGAAACCCTGAAAAAGACCTTTCGGTGGCCACCACAATCCATAACAAGGTTGTACCTGTAGCCTGAAGTTGTCACCACAAGGACCAACACGGTCTATGCATCGTCGTCCCGTCGCAAGGCTTCCATGTCATGGGATGGCAGCTGCCCCTCCGACCATCGTGGACCATAAGCTCAACCGGATGTTGCCACATCTGGTAGGATGTGGCTCGCTACCAACACGAGAGGGAGCAATCTTCAGCCCAAACCTCACGAGCAGATCCCTCTAGGGATGGGATCAAATCGGCCCCTTGTGGATGCCACTAATGCTACCATGAGTAGGGACCTGCCCACTTGATCCAGCTTTGAGTGTGCTGACGAACAAGAGCACAGGCCAATGAAGGTTGGGAGGGGGAGAGAGGGTATGGGACAGTGCCCTGCCACCGCCGTCCGCCGTTGGACGGCCTCCTCCGGCGGTTGCGAGGATTCTGGTGGTGGCCGATGGTTCTTTAGGTGGCGGCTAGGTACGCCTCCATAGTCGCCCAGGAGCGACCCGGGAGGCTCGGGTCTGTTGTTTTTTTGATACTGATACGTCCTACCTTGTGGATATATGCATTTGAAATCACTCTGTTGGGCTTTAGATATGGCCCAGTCAAATTTTTCATTTTTGCACCTCAAGGATGTTTCAAATTTTGTGACAACAAACATTGACGTTGTGTGAATGTGCTTGAGTTGTTTTTCTTCATATTTTTAAAATATTTTAAAATTTGCTATGAGGTCACCGGCAGCACCACAAACAGATGCACCGGATACGTTCCCAATTCCCACCTTTGGACAGGCAAGACCACAGCATGCAGAGGCGCGTCGGGAAGTTACCGGCCGGAACGGGAGAGGTGGCCAAATTTCGTGTTTTGACCCTTTTCCGATAGAAATTCAGGATCTGACCCCGGTTTGAAAAAATTTCGGGATTTAACCCTTTTTCCTACCTCCAGGGGCTCTGGCGGTAGGGCTAGACAGCCTACCACCATGGCCCCTTGTGGTATGGTACTTAGCCACGTCAGTGCACCGAGACGACCGTCGTCCCCCTCCGTTGCACCCTACCGCCAGGTAACCTGGTGGTAGCCTGTCTAACCCTACCACCAGATCCCCTGGCGGTAGGGTCCGGGCAGTTATTTCCACCGAAACCCCCGCGCCCCTGCCCATCTCCCCACTCCTCCCCCTCCCCCCGTCGGCAGTTCTTCTTTTTCTCCCCCAAGTCGCCCCTCTCTCCCTGTCTCATCTCCTCCACTCCCCTCCTCGGATCTTCACCGTTTGTTGATCATTTTTGCGGATCAAGATGGCCCCGAAGAGAGAAACGTAAGCTCCTCCAATCCCTCCAATTAGTTTTTGCAAACTTGCTTCCGATTCGACGCATTATTTGCTTGAAATCCCTCATGTTTTTGAACTTAGATTGGATTTTTTCAGCTAAGATTGATTGTAGTAGGTAACTTAGCAACTTAGCACCGTATATGTAATAGGTAACCTGGTGGCCGTATCATGACCGAGAGTGGGACTTTGATCTGAACAAAGTGTGCGATGAGGACAGTGGTCTCTGGCGGTGCATCATGCCCATGAACTGTGTGTATGCCGTCGAGTGGCACTTGCCACAATGCGTGGCCGCGCAGTTTGGGATTTTTCAACATACGCCACCAAGCCAGCCCACCGATACCGGCGGCCACGCGATCCACTCGTGAGTCCCCGCGCTTGTTCTTCGTGCCCATGAATTCATTGTGTTCGACTTTGTTATGATGTTTCTTGTTGCTAATGCCTTGCAGGATGAGCCGGCAGAAGAATCAGTCGATCATAGACTGGGGAGAGCATCATAAAATTCATGTGACGGAGTGGAACCGACGGAGGTATCGGAAAGACGTGGAGAGGAGGGTGACTAACTGGGATGTTTACTTGGACCGACACATGAAGTGGTACGATGATGGCCAGAAGCACCGTCTTCGTCTCAGGCCTCGGTGGACGGCGGAAGACATCGCGGAGCTGGAGAGGGAGGACCCCGAGGAACAGGCCTACCAGACTGACATCACAGACATGCACAATGGATTTAGGGAGTTTGCCCTCCTCATCAACAAAGTGGTAAGTTTAAATCGAGAGATTATATTTAAATTATTGTATTCGTCAACTTGACTGACTTATGTCATTGCAGTCTGGTGAGCTGAACAGATGCATCTTTGAAGCCTCAGATGCACTAGGTGATATCCCCGGGAGCATACAATCCGAGAACAAAATGAGGGGCGCGATGAAGGTACAATTTCAACCTCCTCAAAACAGATGCATCTTCTTCACTTGCAAACATAAACGTGATACTTATTATGCCCTTGTTTCATTGTGAGTGCAGAAGTTCGTGAAGCATTGTCGCAAGCTGGTAGGGCTGCTTGGGTGTGCTGGATCTGGGTCGGTTGAAGCTTATCAGCCTGTAGCCACACAGGGTCACATCGCCTCATTGAGCCATGCTCCCTCATTGTCTAGGTTGGTTCACGATGAGGAGGAGGAGGAGGAGGAGGAGGCCACACATGAAGAAATGTAGGAGGAGGAGGATGAGAGCAACGGGGAGGAGGAGTACGATGAAGATTATGGACCTCCAACAACTCAATCATCTCAAGCATCTGAGCTGCCACCGAAGAGGAATCCGAAGAAGAAGGATTTGCTGAGTCCGGACCCTTTCTAGAGACCGCTTCCTCAACAGCCCAAGAAGAAGAATGAAAAGCTTCGTTCAAAGAACAACGAGGACCATACCTCCAAGAGAGGAAGGTGTCGGTGTCGAAACCGGCGGATCTCGGGTAGGGGGTCCCGATTTGTGCGTCTTGGGCTGATGGTAACAGGAAGCAAGGGACACAATGTTTACCCAGGTTCAGGCCCTCTCGATGCAGGTAAAACCCTACTTCTTGCTTGATTAATATTGAAGATATGAGTAGTACAAGAGTAGATCTACCACGAGATCGTAGAGGCTAAACCCTAGAAGCTAGCCTATGATGGTATGATTGTAATTGTGATCGGCCTTCTAAGGACCATCCTCTCCGGTTTATATAGACACCGGAGAGGGCTAGGGTTTACATGGAGTTGGTTACAAGGAAGGAAATATAATATCCGGATCGCCAAGCTTGCCTTCCATGCAAAGGAGAGTCCCATCCGGACACGGGCCAAAGTCTTGAGTCTTGTATCTTCACGCTTCAATAGTCCGGACGATGTATATAGTCCGGCAGTCCGGATACCCCCTAATCCCGGACTCCCTCAGTAGCCCCTGAACCAGGCTTCAATGATGATGAGTCCGGCGCGCAGTCTTGTCTTGGGCATTGCAAGGCGGGTTCCATCTCCAAACACTCCAATGTACCTATTACAACAAACAGTATCCAGCTTCTCGTCAACGTTGTACTCCTCGGCTTTAGTGCCTTAATAATGACCATTTCCATGTGTCGAGCGAATGCAAGGAGTCAAGGTATTTTTGCATTTGCCACCCCCGATCCTTCGAGCTAGCCGTCTATTTGAAGAGACGGGGATTCCCAGATCCGAACCTCACCCTTCCCCCCTGAGCAAGCATCCAACAGAGCGCCCCAGAAAAACCATTCCAACATGGCCGGTCGTCGCAGCTCTTCTGCTCGCTCCCCTTGCCCGAAGCCAGGGGACTGGGGAGAGTGTTCAGTTCCTCATAGCCGGTTGATAGAGCTACAAACCCAAGGGTTTCTCCCATCGGTGTTCATGGTCCCCGTCCGAGCCGGAATAGCCACCTATAATGGCGGGGAACAAGCGGAGAGATGCCCTAATCCATCTCCAGAGGAGCGAATATGCCTCATTCCGCATCTATTAAGGGGCGTCGGGTTTCCTATTCATCCGTTCCTTCATGGGCTCCTAGAGTTCTACGGCCTCCAGTTGCACAACTTTACCCCAGCTTCCGTGCTACATATAGCAGGGTATGTTGCCCTTTGTGAGCTATTTCTAGGCTGTGAGGCTCATTTCGGTTTATGGAAGAAGTTTTTCTGCCTTGTCCCCTGCAACCAGGGAGAGTCCCTATGTCAAGTGGGTGGGGCCGAAGTATGGCATATCGCCGAGACCGGATACCTATCCAGCACTCCCAAAAAGGCACCAGAGAACTGGCCTTCAGAGTGGTTTTACATTGATGACATCCCCCTTCTAGATCCAGTCCGGACAGGTCTCCCCAAGTTCAGTAACGCCCCGCCGAGGGCACGTCTAAGATGGCGCCCCCGAGGCCCCCAAGAAGAGGATACCAGGGAAATACATTTCCTGATGAGCAGGATAAAGTTACTAGCCAGATCCGGACTGACGATAGTCGAGGTCATGGCAATATGCATAATGCGGGGAGTGCAACCGCTCCAATATCGGGGCAATCCCATGTGGCATTTCAACGGGGAAGACGATGCCACCCGTTGTGGCCGTGAGGGTCCGGACTCCTCCACTGCTTTGGCAAGGATATTGTCCGACTTATACAAAGGAGAAGAGGAAGACTTCCTTCACATCAAACCGCGGGACGGATTCTCCATGTACAATCCCCCAAACTGGGTAAGTCGTCGTTCATTTTCCCGCTTCACTTATTATGGCATTTTTCGCTAAGATTACCTGCCTCGATATTTCCGAGCAGGAACTGAGGAAGGCTGTAGAAGGAATCTCCAGCCCTTCCCCGCAGCCAGAGGACCCCGAAAGGGCCCTGGATCCAGGACTCGAAGAAGATCCGGATACGACTGTGGAGTTTGTCAACGGGGTATTTTATCGGGCGAGCCGTGACGACGCCTCAGTGGCTATTACTGCAGATTATCCCGGACTACTACCTACGTCATATGTAAGCCAGGCCGAAGACTCGATCCTCCGGAGAGGACTCTTTCCTGATGTCATGCCTTATCCCTAAAGCGTCGTGTTTTTGCAGAGACGACGGTCGGAGCGCAGGGTCGAGCCCCTAGGGACCCATCAGCCACAGGCGTCCGGATTGGGTAGGCTCAAGAGGAAGGCGGTTAGGGCCGACACGCCTCTACAGAGGTAAGGAAACAACCTGCATGTAATTATTGTTATTTGAAGTATAATAGTGCCCTTTACATCCTGGCAGGAAGAGAAGTATCCGGACTATATCCGGGGATCCTGCCAACCACGCCTCCACCAGTCGGGCTCCAGAACCGACTTCGAGAGAGGAGGCGGACGTAGGGCCGATGCTGTATAGTCCTCCGACAGAGGACGTGGATATGCTCTCTACCACGAATTCTGAAGTAGAGAGCGCCATGAATCACCAGTGTCGATGGGCCGTTGAGGGAGTCCTGGATTAGGGGGTGTCCGGATAGCCGAACTATCATCATCGACCGGACTCCAAGACTATGAAGATACAAGATTGAAGACTTCGTCCCGTGTCCGGATGGGACTTTCTTTGGCGTGGAAGGCAAGCTTGGCGATACGGATATGTAGATCTCCTACCATTGTAACCGACTCTGTGTAACCCTAGCCCTCTCCGGTGTCTATATAAACCGGATGGCTTTAGTCCGTAGGACGAACAACAATGATATCATAAGCTAGCTTCTAGGGTTTAGCCTCCTTGATCTCGTGGTAGATATACTCTTGTAACACACATCATCAATATTAATCAAGCAGGACATAGGGTTTTACCTCCATCAAGAGGGCCCGAACCTGGGTAAAACATCGTGTCCCTCGTCTCCTGTTACCATCGGCCTAGACGCACAGTTTGGGACCGCCTACCCGAGATCCGCCGGTTTTGACACCGACATTGGTGCTTTCATTGAGAGTTCCTCTGTGTCATCGCCGATAGGCTCGATGGCTTCTTCGATCATCATCAATGACGCAGTCCAGGGTGAGACCTTCCTCCCCGGATAGATCTTCGTATTCGGAGGCTTTGCGCGGGCCAATTCACTTGGCCATCTGGAGCAGATCGAAAGCTACGCCCCTGGCCGTCAGGTCAGATTTGGAAGTTTGAACTTCACGGCTGACATCCGCGGGGACTTGATCTTCGATGGATTCGAGCCACAGCCGAGCGCGCCGCACTATCACGACGGGCATGATTTAGCTCTGCAGCCAGACAGTACCGTGGAGGCCGCACTCGAGCCCGCTCCGATCTTTAATTCGGAGCCGGCTGCGCAGATCGAGGACGGATGGCTAGACACCGCCTCGGGGGCTGTAACCTCTACGGCGTTAGAGCCGAACGCTGATCTTGTCCCTCACGAAGCTCGTGACTCCGAGGTGCCGGACTCCTTGCCGGACTCCGAACCTCCCGCGCCCCCACCAATCGAATCTGATTGGGCGCCGATAATGGAGTTCACCGCGGCGGACATCTTTCAACACTCACCTTTTGGCGACATCTCTAGCTCGCTATAGTATCTCTCTTATCAGGAGAGTCCTGGCCGGACTGCGGCCAGGACGGTTGGGATGCGGACGACAAAGAAATTCAAACCCCACCCACCACCCACTTTGTAGCCACTGTCGACAACCTAACCGACATGCTAGACTATGACTCCGAAGACATCGACGGTATGGACGACGATGCCGGAGACAACCAAGAACCAGTGCCTATCGGGCACTGGAAAGCCACCCCAACTCACGACGTATGTATGGTGGATACACCAACAGGAAGCGATAATGAGGAACAACGGGATGTGGCGAAGGAGAACTCCCCCAACAAACAACCAAAACGGCGACGCAAGCGCCGCCCAAAGTCCCGCATCGATAAAAACGATACCCATACGAACCCGGCCCTAGAGCAGGGCGAAGTAGTGGATGGCGAACATGCCACCAAGCAATCATCCGAATACGGTGAACCAGACAAGCAACCCATCCCCGGCGAAAATGAGAGCCTAGACGATCTCATGCCAAACACATCACCAGAGAATAAGAGCCTTCATAAAAGGCTCGTCGCTACTGCAAGAAGTTTGAAGAAGCAAGAGCGGAAGCTCAAAACAGCAGAAGACGCACTCCGAATAAGATGGAGCAAAGTACTCGATACCGCAGATAATTACGACGCTAGTCGCCAGGCAAAGAGCTACCCGAAGCGCAAGTTGTTGCCCGAATTCAACGAGGAGGCCTCAGAGCCCCCACAGTCAAAAAAGAAAGATGCCGCCTGGCCGGATAGACGACTAGATGACAGGCTAGGAGCAACAAGGGGCTCCGCACACAAGCCGGCACACAATCAGCATAAAGATCCTCAGAACAAGGGTGACCCGGTCAGGTCTATCTACGGGTCAAAAAAGAAGACTTCAGGAAACAACACAACCCGCCGAGCGTTTGAAGACAATGGCACACCTAAATACAGGGGCTCCGCACACCCACTATGTTTAACCGACGAGGTACTGGATCATGAATTTCCAGCGGGATTCAAACCCGTAAACATAGAGGCATATGAAGGAACAACAGACCCCGGAGTCTGGATTGAGGATTATATCCTACACATACATACGGCCAGAGGAGACGATCTCCATGCCATAAAATACCTACCCCTCAAGCTCAAAGGGCCAGCTCGGCATTGGCTCAAAAGCCTCCCAGAAAATACCATTGGAAGTTGGGAAGAGCTTGAGTATGTGTTTCGAGCAAATTTTCAGGGGACTTATGTCCGCCCTCCGGATGCAGACGATTTAAGTCACATAACTCAACAGCCCGGAGAGTCAGCACGTAAATTCTGGAACAGGTTCCTCACTAAAAAGAACCAAATAGTGGACTGTCCGAACGCTGAAGCCTTAGCAGCCTTTAAACACAACGTCCGAGACGAATGGCTCGCCAGACACCTCGGCCAAGAAAAACCAAGAACAATGGCCACACTAACAAGCCTCATGACCCGCTTTTGCGCGGGGGAAGACAGCTGGCTGGCTAGATGCAGCACCAGCGACCCGAGTACATCCGAAGTCGGGGATGGGGAAATCATGACGCAGAAAAGATCAGCATCGGAACAAGCAAAACGGCCCAAATAGTACGGTGGTCAATGCCGGATTCAAAAGCTCTCGGACGAATAACAAAACACTGCCCCTCAAGGACAACAGTGACGAGCTATCCAACCTAAACAAGATTCTGGACAGGCTATGTCAAATACATGGTACCTCCAGAAAGCCTGCAAACCATACCCACAGAGATTGTTGGGTCTTCAAGTAGTCCGGCCGACTTAACGCCGAACACAAAGGGCTTGACACACCAAGCTAAAGTGACGAACCCCAAAAGCAGCACTCCAGAAAACAGAAGACTTTCTCACTAGAAGTCAAAACAGTGAACTCGCTTCATGTGATAACACGAAAACACAGCGCGGCACCTGCCATACCAGGACACCGTCCGCAGAATGGGGATAGACCCTACAAAATTCGCCATAACAGCACTTCCTTCAAAGGAGTGACGCCAGGCCTTTAAGCCAATTATACGGGCTCTGTACCACTAGAGGTTGTGTTCGGTTCATCCGACAACCTCCGTCGCGAAAATCTCACTCTCCGTAGCGCCCCATTTTACAGTGGCCATCAAGCACTACTGGGACGCAAAGCTTTTGCCCGCTTTAACGCAATACCACACTACACATCTCTTATACTTACAATGCCCGGTCCACGCGGCATAATCTCATTAAAGAGTAACTCCGAGTGTTCCTCGACCACGGAGAGCGTGGGGCTGCCTTGACAGCCACTCCGACCTTGCAGGTCAAGGCCCCTAAACACAGGTCATTCAGACCCCGGACACGGTTAGGCGAGTCTGCCGTAAATAAACAAGGGGCTTCCCAACCGCATACCCCCTTTATAAGGGGTCGCGCGTCTAAATGATGGGAGCCAATAAAGCTCAACTTTCTTTATCTGCCAAAATATACTTTATTTTAATACAACTTTTGCACGATATTTCTTAGAAACTAAGTGCTTCTCTTTTACAAATGAAGCACGTGCTACACCCGTCCAGGATACAGCACAACAGAGACACAGGCGCAGACGTGCAGCAGGGACCCATTGCAAGGATTCTTTTCAGATTAAGACCCTGTGTAAACCTTTCTTACTGTCTCTCGTTGATACACATCCCCCAGTTTACTACCATAGCCGAGGAGGAGGTTGGCATTTTGGCATCGGCCGCGTCAGAAGTTCCCGCCTGTACCTGGACACTAGGGTCTTAGGGCATTGTTCTGCCGGTATCATAAAGACCGAACACCTTAGGGAGTGTTCGGCGCCTCGAGTTAGGCCTTATATGCATCAGCTCCGAATCATGTCTTTGGTCAAATGTTGGGTTTGCCCGGCTCCTGTGTTTTGCTGCCTTACGTTCCGTATCATCGGCTAACGCGGCACCAGGAGAACTACTGCAATTGTGCCCCGGTTCGGCCGGGCGAGCACCTCAGTAGAGAAAGCCGAAAACTGACTGTCATGATCTAGCGAGAGACTGGTCAACCACTCGATCGACCATTGGAATGTTTAGAATTCCTCCGCTTTGACGAAGGACCGCTTCCCGGTCAGGCACATACGCACCCCGAGTTCGGAGAAGTGCGGTGCCGCTAGGGGCTATATAGTAGCCCCACATTCGAGCTCCTATGGCTAAGTGAAAGTGATAGAGCGTTATAGTCCGGTTGCCTAGTTTGCTACGCTATCACCTCCTTAAAAGGACCAAGACGTTGGATTAAGTGTGAAAAAGTGCTTTTTTCTCTTTGCAAACACCCTCGCACCATGTGCGTGGGGGCTGAAGCCAAAAACTGCCATCTTTCAGATTATACATACACATACGGCCGCATAGGAGATAGTTCAATACTTGAACGCACAAGTCTAAAAAGCTATTGCATTATAAACATGATCTCACAAATTATACACGTCATTTGAACATGACATCTTTCGAGCACTGTGACTCTATTAAATGAGCGCCCTGCAGGACTTCCTCAAAATAGTGCTCGGCGGGTAATGGGCTATTGTTCGAACCCCGGGATGCAACAGCAGTGGCATCCATGTCCACCTAGTATGTCTTCACACGGGCGAGAGCCATCCGTGCACCTTCTATGCATGCCGACCGCTTCATCGCCTTGATATGCGGCACCGCCCCAAGGAATTGCTGCAACAAGCCAAAATAACTCTTCGGCTTGGGCCTTTCCGGCCACAGATGAGTGATCACATCCGTCATGGCAAGTCCGAACAATCTATTCAGCTCAGCCCACTCAGCCAGCCGATCAGTCAACGGAAGTGGACGCTCTGGACTATGGAATTGAGACCAGTAAAGTTCTTCCATTTCGTGATCCTTCTGGCCTCGGAAGTGCACGACTGCGTCCGCCGCACTCGCCGCCAAATCCAGATAAGGATCCTCCGCACCACACAACTGGCCCAGCTGAGCATACTTCGGACCTGTGAACTTCACACGCAGAAGAAAGGGCTTTCCAGCCGCAATGTCTCCGGCCTGACGCAGTTCCTCCTTCATAGCCCGCATCTCACTCCGGGCATCCTTGACTTCGGCGCCGGCCTTCTTCAGGCCCTCTTGCTCCACTCGGCGTTCTCCTTCAAGAACCTCACAATGGTCAGTAGCATCTTTTAATTTTAAGGCCCTTCCGGCCAACTCTTCCCTGCTTCGGCAGTGAGCAGCCTTTTCAGCTTTTAGCTATTCCGCTGCCTTCAAGGCAGCCGCATTACTTATCCTGGCTTGCTCCTTGGCTCGAGCAAGCTCTGCGCGAAGATCTTCCACAGCTGCGGCGCCATCTGCATCAAGCATACAAATTGTAAGGAACGGGCACCATCTCCCTTACTAGGCAACCACGGAGCAACCACGTACCTTGTGACTTGCTAAGTCGTTTATTGACCAGCGCAATGTCCGCATCCGCAACATCGAGTTGCCTCTTCCATTCGGCAACTCCATCAGTCCAGCTGGCCACCGAACGTCCTGCCACCTGCATAGGAAAGGCGATATTCTATAACTGAGATTATGATCCTTGGCACGCTATCGCTTTCGACAGCATACCAAGTCTCAGGGGCTACTATCTATACAGGGCGCACTTCATGTGCAAAACTGTCAAAAGGTATGTCATTTTTTGCGTACCTCAAAACCCGTCAGCAAGCTTCCGACGGCCTCATACAACCCGCTCTCGGTGGGCGAGATCCTTTCAATCACCATACTCATTAATGTGCGATGATCTTCTGAAATAGACGCCCTCTTAAGCAAATCCTGCAGCTCCACCGGCCGTACTCCAATGGGTGCCGAACTCTCTGGCCCCGCCGGACTCGGGGAGACCCTCCGCGACGACACCTCAGGGTCGTCCGCCCCGCATGATGGGGCGGCAGATGGAGGCGTGTCACTCTCCATCATCTCCGGACGAAGGTCTCCCGAGGGATGATTCCTCCGAGGAGACAGTACGGCTCGCTGGAGGGCTGATTCCTCCGAGGAGACAGTACGGCCGGGGCTCTTCCCGGCACAGGACCTTCCGGTACAGATTTCTTTCCCCGCTTTGAGGCCTTGACCTCCGGGTCTTCGGAAGCTGTCCTCTTCTCCCCCTGGAAGGAGGGACTCTCAATTCCTCCCTTACTGAAAGCCTCCTTGGTAGAGGTGGTAGTTCCCCTGTGCCCCCCTTCGCCCTCCTCCGAAGGTGCAACCTCCAACATTTTGATTAACACGGGATAATGCATGGTCTCAGGGAGGGGGGCTGGACACCGTATCAGTTTTGCTTGCGCTATCCACTCCTGTCCAAGGGATAGCTGGTCAAAAGGCAAGCCCACGATAAATAGATGGACAATGTGTCCGGACACAGGCCTACTTACTTGAGTATCCGGGCAATTGTAGCTTAGGCCAGCATCCTCGGTCAAGTCCGGACGCATCTCTTGCGATTCGAAGAACAGTTTGTACATCTCCGCGGGTGTCAAACCCATGAAGTGTTGAAGAGCTCGTGGCCCCTCCGAATTAAATTCCCACAGGCGGAGGGGGCGACGTTTGTAGGGCAGTGGGCGCCGGATCAGCATAACCTGTACCACTGCGACTAGATTGATCTCCCTTTCTTGGAGGCCTCGAATCCGGTCCTGCAACAGGGGTACGTCTTTGGACGGCCCCCAGTCACGCCCCTTGTTGACCCATGACGTCAACCGTTGTGGAGGGCCCAAGCGGAAGACGGGCGGCGGCCTCTGCCTGCTGCCCCTGGGAGCGGTGATATAGAACCACTCCTATTGCCACAAGCCGAGCTCCTCCTGAAAAGAGCCCTCGGGCCATGGAGCATCAGCCCTCTTGCTTATGACCGCCCCTCCGCACTCTGCCTGATGCCCCTCAATCATCTTCGGCTCCACATTGAAGGTTTTGAGCCACAAGCCGAAGTGAGAGGTAGTGCGGAGGAAGGCTTCGCAAACGACAATAAACGATGAGATGCGGAGGATGGACTCCGGATCCAAGTCATGGAATTCCAGCCCATAGTAAAACATGAGCCCCCTCACGAAGGGGTCCATCGGGAAGCCTAAACCCTGACGGAGGTGAGACACGAACACAACGCTCTCGCCGGGCTCGGGAGTAGGAATAACTTGCCCTCGGGCAGGCAGCCTATGCGAAATCTCGTAGGTCAAGTACCTGGCGTCTCTCAGCTTTAACACGTCTTCTTCCGTGACGGAAGAGGGCATCCACCGGCCCCGTAGGTCGGAGACGGACATTGTCGAAGGACGAAGGTACCCGAATCTGGAGCCCTGGGTGTTGGAACTCGGGGGCAAGGGGCGGATTCGATTGAGGATTGAAGAAAAAGAACTGGCCTTGGTCTCATTATAAAGAGGAAGAATACCGAGAGTCGTCCCCGTGACCGTTTGGAACCCGCCTTCGATGGAGGGGACGTGGCAGCGGGCGCGGTTGGGTTACCCACGTCCGTATTTATGGGAATCCCGGAATAAGGGGAACATGATCTCTGCTTTGACAAGACGTGCCAAGGAAACCGCTTCGCTAAACGCGCTGAGGTGGTACAATAAAAACAATTTAAGTAAAGGCTTGGTAGTGGTGTGACTTCACACCATCAAATACGTCAGCAGATTGAACTTGTGTAAATATTATTCTCTCTACGGTGGTATGTGGAAATTATTTTTGCAGAGCTGAACACTATCCTGGTGTTCACAATCTTCTATAAATTATTCGGAGGAGGAACCCGCCTTGCAATGCCGAAGACAATATGCGCGCCGGACTCGACGTCATTGAAGCCTGGTTCAGGGGCTACTGAGGGAGTCCTGGATTAGGGGGTGTCCGGATAGCCGAACTATCATCATCGGCCGGACTCCAAGACTATGAAGATACAAGATTGAAGACTTCGTCCCGTGTCCAGATGGGACTTTCCTTGGCGTGGAAGGCAAGCTTGGCGATACGGATATGTAGATCTCCTACCATTGTAACCGACTCTGTGTAACCCTAGCCCTCTCCGGTGTCTATATAAACCGGATGACTTTAGTCCGTAGGACGAACAACAATGATATCATAAGCTAGCTTCTAGGGTTTAGCCTCCTTGATCTCGTGGTAGATCTACTCTTGTAACACACATCATCAATATTAATCAAGCAGGACGTAGGGTTTTACCTCCATCAAGAGGGCCCGAACCTGGGTAAAACATCGTGTCCCTCGTCTCCTGTTATCATCCGCCTAGACGCACAGTTCGGGACCCCCTACCCGAGATCCGCCGGTTTTGACACCGACAGCCGTGCTTCGCAACAACATCTTTTCCGAAGAGGCATTTAATGCTTTCAATTCGGGAGACGCATACATCCGGGCGACGGACCAGTATATCAAAGATATATAGGTAAGAACGTTTGATAAGCATGTATAGCAGTAGCCCCTGAGACTTGAAATGGTTGGAACAACAGTTTTAGGGATCAATTTATGCGCGGGTTCTTGTAGATAAGAATGAGCAATTGTCTCGGGAGCTAGAGGACTGCAAGACCCAACTGAGGGCCACGGTTGCCAAGCTAGAGGAATCCCAGAGGCCTCGTCTTGTAACATTTATCTCGATTGTACGAAAATGTACCAGTTAGCAACTGGCTGGTATGACGAGTTTAATAGAAAATTTTGCAGATAACCCCGGGGTAAATCCGGAGGGCGGGAGAGATGACGAGTCGCATCTCCAGAGGCAACTAAAGGCTGGCGAGCGCATTCTTACACAAGTTAGGCAGGAGAAGAATACTCTCCAAGATGCCAATGTTCGGCTGGACGTGGAATTGAAAGACGTCCGCGCGCAGCAGGCAGACTCCGTGAAGGAGAACAAAAGGCTTCGCCGCGGCATTTATCGTATGTGCCTAAACAAACTGTAGCATAGTTCGGCGAGGAAGTATATTGCAAGAGTTGTGCTTGTAGGAATGCTAATGGGTTGCCCTGAGGAGGAGATGCCTGTATCTGTAGGCGATTTACTGCAAGACCTCTCACAACTGCACGAGCGAGCTCGGCAGGTGATGCAGGGCGTTGCGCAGGCTTTGTGGCCATCAAGCTTCCTGCCGAATGGCATGGGGGAGCTTCTGGACATGCTTCAAGGAGCACGGCGGCACTTCCGTTTGTGGAAGATGTCAGCCTGCCGGCAAGGTGCAAGAGAAGCATGGGCTATGGTGAAGACGCGCTACACCAAGCTGGACCCAAACCATATGGCCGAAGTCGGGCCGGTAGGGCCAGATGGGCAAGAAATTCCTGTGAGTCTGCTATATGACCAGGTGGCGTTAGCTGCAAAGTATTCTCAACAGGATTGTAAGCTAGATAGCCTATTGGATGGTATAGAGGAGGAATATAGTCAGTCCAAGTGACTGTGTAATTCAATGGACATAAGTAGCCCCTAGCCGGATTAAAATCATTTGTCATGGCGGACCTTTTCGCTTCAGTCCCCGGATCCTACAGTCTAGGGTGTGTCCGAATACCGCTCAGTTATACAAAACCGGAGTATGCGTGGAAACCAGGCGTAGGGTGTTGGAAATATGCCCTAGAGGCAATAATAAAATTGTTATTACTATATTTCTTTGTTCATGATAAGTGTCTATTATTCATGCTATAATTGTATTATCCGGAAATCGTAATACACGTGTGAATACATAGACCACAACATGTCCCTAGTGAGCCTCTAGTTGACTAGCTCGTTGATCAACAGATAGTCATGGTTTACTGACTATGGACATTGGATGTCATTGATAACGGGATCACATCATTAGGAGAATGATGTGATGGACAAGACCCAATCCTAAGCATAGCTCAAAGATCGTGTAGTTCGTTTAGCTAGAGCTTTTCCAAATATCAAGTATCATTTCCTTAGACCATGAGATTGTGCAACTCCCGGATACCATAGGAGTGCTTTGGGTGTGCCAAACGTCATAACGTAACTGGGTGACTATAAAGGTGCACTACGGGTATCTCCGAAAGTGTCTGTTGGGTTGGCATGAATCGAGACTGGGATTTGTCACTTCGTATGACGGAGAGGTATCTCTGGGCCCACTCGGTAATGCATCATCATAATGAGCTCAAAGTGACCAAGTGTCTGGTCACGGGATCATGCATTACGGTACGAGTAAAGTGACTTGCCGGTAACGAGATTAAACAAGGTATTGGGATACCGACGATCGAGTCTCGGGCAAGTAACGTACCGATTGACAAAGGGAATTGTATACAGGGTTGATTGAATCCTCGACATCGTGGTTCATCCGATGAGATCATCGAGGAGCATGTGGGAGCCAACATGGGTATCCAAATCCTGCTATTGGTTATTGACCGGAGAGGCGTCTCGGTCATGTCTGTATGTCTCCCGAACCCGTAGGGTCTACACACTTAAGGTTCAGTGACGCTAGGGTTGTAGAGATATGAGTATGCAGTAACCCAAAAGTTTTTTGGAGTCCCGGATGAGATCCTGGACGTCACAAGGAGTTCCAAAATGGTCCAGAGGTAAAGAATTATATATAGGAAGTGAAGTTTCAACCATCGGGAAAGTTTCGGGGGTTACCGGTATTGTACCGGGACCACCTGAAGGGTCCCGAGGGTCAACCGTGTGGGGCCACCTATCCCGGAGGGCCCCATGGGCTGAAGTGGGAGGGGAACCAGCCCCTAGTGGGCTGGTGCGCCCCCCCTTGGGCCCCCTGTCGGTGTCAAAACCTGCGGATCTCGGCTAGGGGGTCCCGAACTGTGCGTCTAGGCGGATGGTAACAGGAGGCAAGGGACACGATGTTTTTACCCAGGTTCGGGCCCTCTCGATGGAGGTAAAACCCTACTCCTGCTTGATTAATATTGATGATATGGGTAGTACAAGAGTTGATCTACCACGAGATCAGAGAGGCTAAACCCTAGAAGTTAGCCTATGGTATGATTGTTGTTCGTCCTACGGACTAAATCTCTCCGGTTTATATAAACACCGGAGAGGGCTAGGGTTACATAGAGTCGGTTACAATGGGAGGAGATCTTCATATCATATCACCAAGATTGCCTTCCACGCCAAGGAAAGTCCTATCCGGACACGGGACGAAGTCTTCAATCTTGTATCTTTATAGTCCGGGAGTCCGGCCAAAGGTCATAGTCCGGCCATCCGGACACCCCCTAATCCAGGACTCCCTCAGTAGCCCCTGAACCAAGCTTCAATGACGACGAGTCCGGTGTGCAAATTGTCTTCGGCATTGCAAGGCGGGTTCCTCCTCCGAATACTCCATAGAAGATGTTGAACGCAAGGATAGTGTCCGGCTCTGCAAAATAAGTTCCACATGCCACCGTAGAGAGAATAATATCTGCACAAATCTAATCTGCTGACATATTCTGCAGCGTGACATCACGCCACGGCCAAGCCTTTATTCGAATCATTTTACTGTTCCACCTCAGCGCGTTTAGCGAGGCGGTTTCCTTGGCACGTCCTGTCAAAGCAGAGATCGTGTCCCCTTATTCCGGGATTCTCATCAATACGAGCGTGGGTAACCAAACCGTGCCTTTGGTATGACTCCCTAATCGAAAGCGAGTCCCAAACGGTTACGGGGAGGGCTCTTGGTATTCAACCTCTTTATAAAGAGACCAAGGCTCAACTCCTTTTAACTCAATCGAATCCGCCCCTCGCCTTGAGTTCCATCATGCAGAGCTCCAGCTTTAGGCGCTTCGGACCTTCGACGATGTCCGGCTCCGACCTTCAAGGCCGGTGGATGCCTTCCTCCGTTACGAAAGAAGATGTGCGAAAGCTGAGAGATGCCAGGTATCTGACCGACAAAATCTCGCATAGGCTGCCTGCTCAAGGGTAGGTCATTCCCACTCCCCAGCCCGGTGAGAGCGTGGTGTTCACATCTCACTTCCTCCGGGGGCTAGGCTTCCCGGTTGATCCCTTCATGAGGGGGCTTATGTTTTATTACGGGCTGGAATTTCACGACTTAGCTTCGGAGTCCATCCTCCAAATCTCATTGTTCATTGTCGTGTGTGAAGCCTTCCTCCATATTACTCCTCACTTCGGATTGTGGCTTAGAACCTTCAAGGTGGAACTGAAGATGATCGAGGGGCAGCACGCTGAGTGCGGAGGAGCTATCATAAGCAAGATGGTCGATGCTCCATGGCCCAAGGGCTCTTTCCAAAAGGAGTCCGGCTTATGGCAACGGGACTGGTTTTACATCACAGCCCCCGGGGGCACCACATGGGTGGCGCCACCTACTTTTCGCTCCGGTCCCCCACCGCGGCTAGCGTCATGGGTCAATGAAGGGCTTATCTGGGGGCCATCCAAAGACGTGCCCTTGCTGCAGGACCGCGTTCGAGATCTCTCAGAAAGAGATATCAACTTGACCATAGTGGCGCAAGTTATGCTGATTCACCGCATGCTGCCCTGCAAAGGTCGCCCTCTCCGCCTGTGGGAATTTAATCCGGAGGGACCGCAAGTCCTCCAACACTTTATGGGCACGACGCCCATGGAGATGTACAAGTTGTTCTTCGGATCACAAGCAAGGTGTCCGGACTTGTCCGAGGACGCAGGTCTGAGCTGCAATCGCCCGGATGCTCAAGTAAGTAGCTCATCATAAAATTACCCTTAACAGAGCTATCCTTTGAACAAGAGTGGATAGCGAAGGCAAAGCTTATCAGGTGTCCAGCCCCCCTGCCTGAGACCGCGCCGGATCCCGTGTTAACCAGGATGCTGGAGATTATGCTTTTGGCAGAAGGCGAAGAGGGGAACGAAGGAGCTACCGCCTCCATGAAGGAGGCAGTTAGGAAGGGAGGAATCGAAAATTCCCCCGACCAGGGAAAGAAAAGGACTGCCTCTGAAAACCCGGAGGGGATGGCCTCAAAATGGGGGAAGAAATCTTCGCCAGAGGGTCCGGCGCCAGAGAATGCCCCGGCCGCATTGCGCCTTCAAGGGGATCAGCTCTCCCCCGAGCCGTAAGTAAAGAGAGGGGTTCCAAAATGAGTGACATTCCTGTTTTATTTCTGAGGAAGATAACCGAAATATTACCTTGCAGTTCAGATCTCAACCCTTCTCAGCAGAGCTCATATTCAGGGGATCTTCATCCGGAGATGATGGAGAGCGAAACGCCTCCCCTTGCTGCACCGTCTCACGAGGCAGGCGACCCCGAGGTGTCGTCTCGGAGGGTTTTTCCAAGTCTAGACCCTGGAAAAGGTCGTCAGGCTAGTCCGGCACCCTCTGGTGCATGGTCGGAGGGGCTGAAGGATCTGCTCGGGCGAGCGTCCATCTCAGAAGAACACCGTATGTTGATGAACATGGTGATTGGAAGGATTTCATCCGCGGAAAGCAGACTGTACGAGGCCACTGGGAGTTTGCTGACAGGCTTTGAGGTACGTGAAAAGGTGTACCTTTTGGTAGAGCCGCATATATAAAATGCGCCCTATATAAATAGTAGCCCCTGAGACTCTGTGTGTCGTCAAAAGTGACGGCGCACAGAGGATCATAACCCCAGGTATAATATGTCACCTATTTTATGAAGGTGGCGAGGCGTTCGGTGGCTAGCCGGACTAATGAATCTGCCGAGCTAAAGCGGCAACTTGACGTGGCAGATGCCGACATTGCGCTTGTAAATAAGAGGCTAGATGAGGCACAAGGTATGTTCCAAAGACATCTGATAAGAGGAGTTCGATGCTTGTGCCTTATAAGATATGTGCTTAATGTAGATGGTGTTGCTGCCGTGGAGAACCTTTGGGCGGAACTTGCCCGAGCCAAGGAGCAAGCAAGGGAAAGTGATGCGGCTGCCGTTAAGGCGGCTGAAGAGCTAAGAGCCGAACAGGCTGGTCACTGCCAGAGCAAGAAAGTAATAGCCGAGATGGCTATAAAATTGAAGGATGCTGCCGACCGCTGTAAATTTCTTGAACAAGAAGGTAAGGCGGCTCAGAAGGATCTTGAAAAGATCACTGCCGAGGTCAAGGATACTCGCTCTGCAATGAGAGCTATGAAGGAGGATCTACGTCAGGCCGGAGATATCACGGCTGGAAAGCCCTATATGTTGCGGATGAAGTTCGGGGGCCTAAGTATGCTCCGCTAGACCGGTAGTGGAGTGCGGAAAACACTTATCTGGATTTGGCTGCTAGTGCGGCAGACGCAACCGAACACTTCCGGGGTCGAGGTGACCATGAATTGGAAGAACTTTTTTGGTCGCAGCTTCACAATCCAGAACGCCCACTTTCGGTATCCGACCGTTTGGCCGCCTGGGCGGAGCTGAACAGGTTATCCGGACTCGCCATGAGGTATGTTGCAAGTCGTCTGTGGCCGGAGAAGCCAGAGCCGAAGAGTTATTTTGGCTTGGTGCAGCAGTTCCTTGGTTCGGTGCCGCATGTTGATGCAATGAAGAGGTCCGCGTGCATAGAGGGTGCACAGATGGCTCTTGCCCGTGTCAAGACATACTGGGCGGATATGAAGGCCAGTGTTGTTGCATCCCTGGATTCGGACGAAAGCCGAGTACCTGCCAAGCACTACTTTGAGGAAGTTCTTCATGGCGCTCATTTAATAGAGGCGCAGTGCTCGAAGGATGTTGTGTTCGAATAGCGTGTGCTATTGTAAAACGAATATTTTGATAGAATATAAAAGCTTTTTATACTTGTGCTTGCAAGAATTATAACGCCTCATGTGCGGCCGTTAATGTATATGTGTATATAACCTGAAAGATGGCAGTCGTTGGCTTCAGCCCCCCACGCATATAATGCGGGGGTGTTTGCAAAAAGGCGCCTTTTCACACTTAATCCAATGTTTTGGTCCTATAAAGGAGGTGATAGCGCAGCGAACTAGGCAACCGGACTATAATGCTTTATCACTTTCACTTAGCCATAGGAGTTTGACAGTGGGGCTACTGAATAGCCCCTAGGGGCACCGCACTCGCCCGAATTTGGGGCGCGTGTGTGCCTGACCGGGAAGCGGGCCTTCGTTAATGCGGAAGAATTCTAAAGATTCCGAAAGTCATCGAGTGGTTGACCAGTCTCTCGCTATATCATGACAGTCAGTTTTCGGCTTTCTCTACTGAGGTGCTCGCCTGGCCGAACCGGGGCACAATCGCAGTAGTTCTCCTAGTGCCGCCTTAGCTGATAGAGCGGAACATAAGGTAGCAAAACACAGGAGGTGGGTAAACCCAACATTTGACCAAAGACATGATTCGGAGTTGATGCATATAAGGCCAAACTCGCGACGCCGAACACTCCCTAAGGTATTCGGTCTTTATGGAGACGGGCCGAACAAGAGCCCTTTGGTAAAAAAGCCCCTGGTGTCCAGGTACGTGCAAAATTCTGGCGTGGCCACATGCCAAGACGCCAGCCTCCTCCTCGGTTATAGTGAAAACCGGGGGATGTTATCAACAAGAGGCACTAAAAAAGGTTTACGTAGGGTCTTAATCTAAAGAGAATCCTTAGAACGGGTCCCTACTGCACGTCTGCGCCTGTGTCTCCGTTGTGCCGTATCCTGGACGGGCGTAGGACGGTGTTTGTCTGCGAAAGAGAGGAACTTTGTGAAAATAATCGTGCGAGAAATCTATATTAAAATAAACAAAATATAACACTGAGGCATGAGTAAAATTGGGCCGTATTGTCTCCTGGTGTAAACACGCGGAGCCCCTTGCACCGGGTTATGCGGCTATTAGGCCTTTGTATGTTTACGCCGGACTCGTTGAACCGTGTCCGGGGTAATGAAGCTGGATTAGTGTGCGGCTGTCAAGGCGGCCGCACCATTATCCGTACTTCAGGGATCAATTGATATTTCCCTTTAATGAGATGATGCCTCGTGGACCGGGCATTTTGAGTGTAAGGGATGCATAATGCGGTATTGCGTTAAAGCAGGCGAAAGCTTCACGTCCCAGTAGCGCTTGATAGCGACTTATGAATGGGGCGATGTGGAAGGTTAGCTTTTCGCTCTGGAAGTTGTCGGGTGAGCCGAACATGACTTCTAACAAAAGGGAACCCATACTCTGGGTATCTGGGCCCGGCGTGATTCCTTGAAAGGAAGTGTTGCCATGGCGGATTGTTGCTGGGTTTACCCCCAGTTTGCGGATTGTGTCCTGATATAACAGGTTTAGGTCACTGCCGCCGTCCATTAGGACTTGTGTAAATTGGAGTCCGTCAATAATCGGATCCAAGACCAAGGCAGTCCAGCATGTGTTCTGGATACCTCTAGAGTAATCCTGATGATCGAAGGTGATTGGTTGTAACAACCAGTGGCGGTGCTCCTCTAGGGCGGGCCGTATGGCGCGTATCTTCGTAGGCGCCGTTCTGTTTTTCCCTTTTGTCACCTGAAGTGAATTTACTGTTTTGACTTCTTGTGGGAACTTCTTTTGTTCTCCGGTGTTCTTCTTGTGGGGTGCGTCGTCATCCTCGCTTGGTGTGTCGAGCCCCTTGTGTTCGGCGTTGAGTTTGCCGGACTGCTTGAAGACCCAACAATCTCTATGGGTGTGGTTTGCAGGTCTCCCGGGAGTACTGTGGATTTGACATATTTTGTCCAAGATTTTGTTGAGGTTAGATAGCTCGTCCCTGTCATCTTTGGGGGCGGCTTTTTCTGATTTTGCCGAGAGCTTTTGAATCCGGCGTTGACTGCCGTGCTCATCGGGCTGTTGTCCTTGATCCGGCGCTGTTCTTTGTTACGGCGCGGTTTCCCGTTTCCATCTCTGAGTTCGGATGTATTCGGGTCGCTGGTGCTGCTTCTTGCCAACCAGCTATCCTCTCCTACACAAAAGCAGGTCATGAGGCTTGTTAATGCGGCCATTGTTGTTGGCTTTTCTTGGCCGAGGTGTCTGGCAAGCCATTCGCCTCGGATGCTATGTTTGAAAGCTGCTAGGGATTCGGCGTCCGGACAGTCGACTATCTGATTCTTTTTAGTAAGAAATCTGTTCCAGAGTTTCTGGGCTGACTCTCCGGGTTGTTGAGTTATATGACTCAGATCGTCTGCATCCAGGGGTCGGACATAGGTCCCTTGAAAATTTGCCCGGAAAGCATCCTCGAGATCTTCCCAGCTTCCCATGGTGTTTTCGGGGGGGCTTTTAAGCCAATGCCTGGCTGGCCCTTTGAGCTTAAGGGGTAAGTATTTTATGGCGTGAAGGTCATCTCCTCTGGCCATGTGTATATGGAGGATATAATCCTCGATCCAGACTTCAGGGTCTGTTGTTCTGTCGTATGCTTCTATGTTCACGGGCTTGAATCCCGCTAGAAATTCATGATCCAGTACCTCGTCGGTAAAACATAGGGGGTGTGCGGCGCCCCTATATGTAGGTGTGCCGCGATGTTCTGGTATTTTTTGCGTTGCATTGCTCGCTGGAGCTTGCTTTCTTGGCCCGTAAATGGATCTGGTTGGACCAGTTTTTTGATGCGAATCCTGGGGCGGATCATGTGCCGTATTGAGTGCGGCGCCCTTTGTCGCTTGAGGTCGATCGTGGGGTCGTCTATCCGACCTGGTGACTTCCTTGTTTTTCGATTGTGGGGGCTCTAAGGCCTCTTCATCAAATTCCGATAGTAATTTCCACTTTGGATAGCTCTTTGTGTGATGGTTGTTGCCGTATTTGTGTGCGGTATTGAGTACTTTGCCCCATCTTGTTCTGAGTGCATCTTCCGCTGTTTTCAGCTTCCGCTTCTGCTTTTTCATACTACGTGCAGTGGCGACGAGCCTTTGGTGGAGGTTCTGGTGCTCCAGTGACTTGTCCGTCGTGAGGTTGTCCGGACTATTATCTTTGCCGGGGACGGATTGCTCGGTTTGTCCGCCCTGATTGGACGGTTGCTTGGTGGCATGTTCGTCTTCCGTTGATTCGACCTGCTCTATGGTCGGGTCTCTGTCGAGGTGGGGCTTGGCGCGGCGCTTACACCGCCGCTTTGATTTTTCTTCAAGGGAACGATCCCCGGTTGCGCCCTTTAGATCCTCGTTGTTGCTTCTTTTAGGTGTGTCCACCATGTATACATCGTGTGATGAGGTGATTGTGCGGTGCTCTATAGGCGCTGGTTCTTGGTCGTCTCCTTCATCAGCGTCCATACCGTCGATGTCTTCGGAGTTGGAGTTGAGCATGTCGGTTAGATCATCGACAGTGGCTACAAAGTGGGTGGTGGGTGGGTTTCGAATTTCTTCGTCGTCCGCATCCCAACCATGTTGGCCGTAGTCCGGCCAAAGCTCTCCTGACAAAGAGAGAGACTTTAGTGAATTCAGGATATCACCAAAGGGCGAGTGCTGAAAGACGTCTGCGGCGGTGAACTCCATGATCGGAGCCCAATCGGGTTCGATCGGAAGGGGCGCGGAAGATTCAGAGTTCAGAACGGAGTCCAGCACCTTGGAGTCATAGGCCTCGCAAAGGACTAGGCTGGTATTCGGCTCTATCACCGTAGAGATTGCGGCTCCTGGGGTGGCGTCCAACCGTCCGTCCCCGACTGGCGCGGCCGGCTCCGAGCTAATGGTCGGAGCAGGCACCTGAGCGGCGCTCTGGGCGTTGTCCGGCGGCAGAGCTAGATCATGCCCATCGTGACAGTGCGGTGCGCTCGGCCGTGGCTAGAATCCGTCAAAGATCAAGTCCCCGCAGATGTCGGTCGTGTAGTTTAAGCTTCCAAACCTGACCTGATGGCCAGGGGCGTAGCTTTCGACCTGCTCCAGATGGCCAAGCGAATTGGCCCGCAGTGCGAAGCCGCCGAATACGAAGATCTATCCGGGAAGAAAAGTCTCACCCTGGACCGCGTCATGGTTGATGATCGCAGAAGCCATCGGGCCTAAAGGTGATGACACAGAGGAACTCTCAATGAAAGCACCAATGTCGGTGTCAAAACCGGCGGATCTCGGGTAGGGGGTCCCGAACTGTGCGTCTAGGCGGATGGTAACAGGAGACAAGGGACACGGTGTTTTTACCCAGGTTCGGGCCCTCTCGATGGAGGTAAAACCCTACTCCTGCTTGATTAATATTGATGATATGGGTAGTACAAGAGTTGATCTACCACGAGATCAGAGAGGCTAAACCCTAGAAGTTAGCCTATGGTATGATTGTTGTTCGTCCTACGGACTAAATCTCTCCAGTTTATATAGACACCGGAGAGGGCTAGGGTTACATAGAGTCGGTTACAATGGGAGGAGATCTTCATATCATATCGCCAAGCTTGCCTTCCACGCCAAGGAAAGTCCTATCCGGACACGGGACGAAGTCTTCAATCTTGTATCTTCATAGTCCGGGAGTCCGGCCAAAGGTCATAGTCCGGCCATCCGGACACCCCCTAATCCAGGAATCCCTCACCCCCCTGCGCCTAGGGATGGAAACCCTAGGGGTGGGGGCGCCTCCACTTGCCTTGGGGGGTAAGGCACCCCCTTGGCCGCCGCCCCCCCCAGGAGATCCCATCTCCTAGGGCCAGCAACCCCCTAGGGGGCCGATATAAAGAGGGGGGAGGGAGGGCAGCCGCACCCTTGCACTTGGCGCCTCCCTTACCCCTTGCTATACCTCTCCCTCTCGCAGACGCTTGGCGAAGCCCTGCCGAGATCGTTGCTGCATCCACCACCACGCCGTCATGCTGCTGGATCTTCATCAACCTCTCCTTCCCCCTTGCTGGATCAAGAAGGAGGAGACGTCTCCCTGACCTTACGTGCGTTGAACGCGGAGGTGTCGTCCGTTCAGCGCTAGGATCTCTGGTGATTTGGATCACGACGAGTACGACTCCCTCAACCCCGTTCTCTTGAACGCTTCCGCTCGATCTACAAGGGTATGTAGATGCACTCCCCTTCTCGTTGCTAGATGAACTCATAGATTGATCTTGGTGAAACCGTAGGAAAAATTTTATTTTCTGCAACGTTCCACAACAGTGGCATCATGAGCTAGGTCTATGCGTAGTTCTCTTTGCGCGAGTAGAACACAAATTTGTTGTGGGCGTAGATGTTGTCAACTTTCTTGCCACTACTAGTCTTATTTTGCTTCAGCGGTATTGTGGGATGAAGCAGCCCGGACCGACCTTACACGTACGCTTACGTGAGACAGGTTCCACCGACTAACATGCACTAGTTGCATAAGGTGGCTAGTGGGTGTCTGTCTCTCCCACTTTAGTTGGAGCGGATTTGATGAAAAGAGTCCTTATGAAGGGTAAATAGAAGTTGACAAATCACATTTTGGCTTTTACATAGGTAAGAAAACGTTCTTGCTAGAACCCTATTGCAGCCACGTAAAACATGCAACAACAATTAGAGGACGTCTAACTTGTTTTTGCAGCATATGATTTGTGATGTGATATGGCCAAAAGTTGTGATGAATGATGAATGATATATATTGTGATGTATGAGATCATGTTCTTGTAATAGGAATCACGACTTGCATGTCGATGAGTATGACAACCGGCAGGAGCCATAGGAGTTTTCTTAATTATTGTATGACCTGCGTGTCAATGATTTAACGCCATGTAATTACTTTACTTTATTGCTAAACCGTTAGCCATAGTAGTAGAAGTAATAGTTGGCGAGCAACTTCATGGAGACACGATGATGGAGATCATGATGATGGAGATCATGGTGTCATGCCGGTGACGAAGATGATCATGGAGCCCCGAAGATGGAGATCAAAGGAGCTATATGATATTGGCCATATCATGTCACTGTTTAATTGCATGTGATGTTTATTATGTTTATGCATCTTGTTTACTTAGAACGATGGTAGTAAATAAGATGATCCCTCATAATAATTTCAAGAAAGTGTTCACCCTAACTGTGCACCGTTGCGAAAGTTCGTCGTTTCGAGGCACCACATGATGATCGGGTGTGATAGATTCTAACGTTCACATACAACGGGTGTAAGACAGATTTAGACATGCAAAACACTTAGGTTAACTTGACGAGCCTAGCATGTACAGACATGACCTCGGAACACAAGAGACCGAAAGGTCGAACATGAGTCGTATGGAAGATACGATCAACATGGAGATGTTCACCGATGATGACTAGTCCGTCTCACGTGATGATCGAACACGGCCTAGTCGACTCGGATCATGTATCACTTAGATGACTAGAGGGATGTCTAATCTGAGTGGGAGTTCATTAAATAATTTGATTAGATGAACTTAATTATCATGAACTTAGTCTATAATCTTTACAATATGTCTTGTAGATCAAATGGCCCACGTTACCCTCAACTTCAACGCGTTCCTAGAGAAAACCAAGCTAAAAGATGATGGCAGCAATGCGTTCCTAGAGAAAACCAGTCGCTTCCACCGAGCTACAAGAGCTTTGTGATGAACTTCAATATGCAGGGGATGGAAAAGACCAGTCCTGAGGTATATTCAATGCTGAAATCAGCGGAGGTAGAGATCAAGAAAGAACATCAAGTGTTGATGGTGAATAAAACCACTAAGTTCAAGAAAGGCAAGGGTAAGAAGAACTTCAGGAAGGACGGCAAGGGAGTTGCCGCGCCCGGTAAGCCAGTTGCCGGGAAGAAGTCAAAGAATGGACCCAAGCCTGAGACTGAGTGCTTTTATTGCAAGGGAAGTGGTCACTGGAAGCGGAACTGCCCCAAGTACTTAGCGGACAAGAAGGCCGGCAACACTAAAGGTATATGTGATATACATGTAATTGATGTGTACCTTACCAGTACTCGTAGTAGCTCCTGGGTATTTGATACCGGTGCGGTTGCTCATATTTGTAACTCAAAGCAGGAACTACGGAATAAACGGAGACTAGCGAAGGACGAGGTGACGATGCGCGTCGGGAATGGTTCCAAGGTCGATGTGATCGCCGTCGGCACGCTACCTCTACATTTACCTACGGGATTAGTTTTAAACCTCAATAGTTGTTATTTAGTGCCAAGTTTGAGCATGAACATTGTATCTGGATCTCGTTTAATACGAGATGGCTACTCATTTAAATCCGAGAATAATGGTTGTTCTATTTATATGAGAGATATGTTTTATGGTCATGCCCCGATGGTCAAAGGTTTATTCTTAATGAATCTCGAACGTGATATTACACATATTCATAGTGTGAATACCAAAAGATGTAAAGTTGATAACGATAGTCCCACATACTTGTGGCACTGCCGCCTTGGTCACATTGGTGTCAAGCGCATGAAGAAGCTCCATGCTGATGGACTTTTAGAGTCTCTCGATTATGAATCATTTGACACATGCGAACCATGCCTCATGGGCAAAATGACCAAGACTCCGTTCTCCAGAACAATGGAGCGAGCAACCAACTTATTGGAAATCATACATACTGATGTGTGCGGTCCAATGAGCGTTGAGGCTCGCGGAGGATATCGTTATGTTCTCACTCTCACTGACGACTTGAGTAGATATGGGTATGTCTACTTGATGAAACACAAGTCTGAGACCTTTGAAAAGTTCAAGGAATTTCAGAATGAGGTAGAGAATAAACGTGACCGAAAAATAAAGTTCTTGCGATCAGATCATGGAGGAGAATATTTAAGTCATGAATTTGGTACACACTTAAGGAAATGTGGAATCATTTCACAACTTATGCCGCCTGGAACACCTCAGCGTAACGGTGTGTCTGGACGTCGTAATCGCACTTTATTGGATATGGTGCGATCTATGATGTCTCTTACCGATTTACCGCTATCTTTTTGGGGATACGCTCTAGGGATAGCTACATTCACTTTAAATAGGGCACCGTCTAAATCCGTTGAGACGACACCGTATGAATTATGGTTTGGGAAGAAACCTAAGCTGTCGTTTCTAAAAGTTTGGGGATGCGACGCTTATGTCAAGAAACTTCAACCTGAAAAGCTCGAACCCAAGTCGGAAAAATGTGTCTTCATAGGATACCCTAAGGAAACCATTGGGTATACCTTCTACCTCAGATCCGAAGGCAAGATCTTTGTTGCCAAGAACGGGTCCTTTCTGGAGAAAGAGTTTCTCTTAAGAGAAGTAAGTGGGAGGAAAGTGGAACTTGAAGAAGTACTGCCTCTTGAACCAGTGAGTAGCACAGCTCAGGAAGATGTTCCTGTGGTGCCAGCACCAACAGAAGAGGAAGTTAATGATGATGATCAAGGTACTTCGGATCAAGTTACTACTGAACTTTGTAGAGGACACGTTCCACACCAGAGTGGTATGGAAATCCTGTCCTGGAAATCATGTTGTTAGACAACGGTGAACCTTCGAACTATGAAGAAGCGATGGCGGGCCTAGATTCCAACAAATGGCTTGAAGCCATGCAATCCGGGATAGGATCCATGTATGAAAACGAAGTATGGACTTTGACAGACTTGCCCGATGATCGGCGAGCGATAGAAAACAAATGGATCTTTAAGAAGAAGACGAACGTGGATGGTAATGTTACCATCTATAAAGCTCGACTTGTCGCTAAGGGTTATCGACAAGTTCAAGGGGTTGACTACGATGAGACATTCTCTCTCGTAGCGAAGCTAAAGTCCGTTCGAATCATGTTAGCAATTGCCGCATACTATGATTATGAGATATGGCAAATGGACGTCAAAACGGCATTCCTTAATGGTCATCTTAAGGAAGAACTGTATATGATGCAGCCGGAAGGTTTTGTCCGCTCTGAGAATGCTAACAAGGTATGCAAGCTCCAGCGATCCATTTATGGGCTGGTGCAAGCATCTCGGAGTTGGAACATTTGCTTTGATGAGCTGATCAAAGCGTTTGGGTTTATGCAGACTTATGGAGAAGCCTGCGTTTACAAGAAAGTGAGTGGGAGCATTGTAGCATTTCTCATATTATATGTAGATGACATACTTTTGATGGGAAATGATATAGAACTCTTGGAGATCATTAAGGCCTACTTGAATAAGTGTTTTTCAATGAAGGACCTTGGAGAAGCTGCTTACATACTAGGCATCAAGATCTATATGGATAGATCGAGACGCCTCATAGGTCTTTCACAAAGCACATACCTTGATATGATATTGAAGAAGTTCGATATGGATCAGTCCAAGAAAGGGTTCTTGCCTGTATTGCAAGGTGTGAGATTGAGCTCGGCTCAATGCCCGACCACGGCAGAAGATAAAGAAGAGATGAGTGTCATCCCCTATGCCTTAGCCATAGGGTCTATTATGTATGCCATGCTGTGTACCAGACCTGATGTAAACCTTGCCGTAAGTTTGGTAGGAAGGTACCAAAGTAATCCCGGCATGGAACACTGGACAGCAGTCAAGAACATCCTAAAGTACCTGAAAAGTACTAAGGATATGTTTCTCGTTTATGGAGGTGACGAAGAGCTCGTCGTAAAGGATTACGTCGATGCTAGCTTCGAAACAGATCTGGATGACTCTAAGTCACAAACCGGATACGTGTATATTTTGAATGGTGGGGCAGTAAGCTGGTGCAGTTGCAAGCAAAGCGTCGTGGCGGGATCTAATGTGAAGCAGAGTACATGGCAGCCTCAGAGGCAACGCATGAAGCAATCTGGGTGAAGGAGTTCATCACCGACCTAGGAGTCATTCCCAATGCGTCGGGGCCGATCAAACTCTTCTGTGACAACACTGGAGCTATTGCACTTGCCAAGGAGCCCAGGTTTCACAAGAAGACGAGGCACATCAAGCGTCGCTTCAACTCCATACATGAAAATGTTCAAGATGGAGACATAGATATTTGTAAAGTACATACGGACCTGAATGTGGCAGATTCGTTGACTAAACCTCTCCCTAGGGCAAAACATGATCAACACCAGAATTCCATGGGTGTTCGATTCATCACAATGTAACTAGATTATTGAACTCTAGTGCAAGTGGGAGACTATTGGAAATATGGCCTAGAGGCAATAATAAAATGGTTATTATTATATTTCTTTGTTCATGATAATTGTCTGTTATTCATGCTATAATTGTATTATCCGGAAATCATAATACACGTGTGAATACATAGACCACAACATGTCCCTAGTGAGCCTCTAGTTGACTAGCTCGTTGATCAACAGATAGTCATGGTTTCCTGACTATGGACATTGGATGTCATTGATAACGGGATCACATCATTAGGAGAATGATGTGATGGACAAGACTCAATCCTAAGCATAGCTCAAAGATCGTGTAGTTCGTTTAGCTAGAGCTTTTCCAAATGTCAAGTATCATTTCCTTAGACCATGAGATTGTGCAACTCCCGGATACCGTAGGAGTGATTTGGGTGTGCCAAACGTCACAACGTAACTAGGTGACTATAAAGGTGCACTACGGGTATCTCTGAAAGTGTCTGTTGGGTTGGCACGAATCAAGACTGGGATTTGTCACTCCGTATGACGGAGAGGTATCTCTGGGCCCACTCGGTAATGCATCATCATAATGAGCTCAAAGTGACCAAGTGTCTGGTCATGGGATCATGCATTACGGTACAAGTAAAGTGACTTGCCGGTAACGAGATTAAACGAGGTATTAGGATACCGACGATCGAGTCTCGGGCAAGTAACGTACTGATTGACAAAGGGAATTGTATACATGGTTGATTGAATCCTCGACATCGTGGTTCATCCGATGAGATCATCGAGGAGCATGTGGGAGCCAACATGGGTATCCAGATCCCGCTGTTGGTTATTAACCGGAGAGGCGTCTCGGTCATGTCTGCATGTCTCCCGAACCCGTAGGGTCTACACACTTAAGGTTCGGTGACGCTAGGGTTGTAGAGATATGAGTATGCAGTAACCCGAAAGTTGTTCGGAGTCCCGGATGAGATCCCGGACGTCACGAGTAGTTCCGGAATGGTCTAGAGGTAAAGAATTATATATAGGAAGTGAAGTTTCGGCCATCGGGAAAGTTTCGGGGGTTACTGGTATTGTACCGGGACCACCAGAAGGGTCCCGGGGGTCCACCGGGTGGGGCCACCTATCCCGGAGGGCCCCATGGGCTGAAGTGGGAGGGGAACCAGCCCCTGGTGGGCTGGTGCGCCCCCCTTGGTCCCCCCCTGCGCCTAGGGTTGGAAACCCTAGGGGTGGGGGGCGCCTCCACTTGCCTTGGGGGGCAAGGCACCCCCTTGGCCGCCGCCCCCCTAGGAGATCCCATCTCCTAGGGCCGGCTCCCCCCCTAGGGGCCCTATATAAAGAGGGGGGAGGGAGGGCAGCCGCACCCTTGCACTTGGCGCCTCCCTTCCCCCTTGCTACACCTCTCCCTCTCGCAGACGCTTGCCGAAGCCCTGCCGAGATCGCTGCTGCATCCACCACCACGCCATCGTGTTGTTGGATCTTCATCAACCTCTCCTTCCCCCCTTGCTGGATCAAGAAGGAGGAGACATCTCCCTGACCGTACATTTGTTGAATGTGGTGGTGCCATCCGTTCGGCGCTAGGATCTCTGGTGATTTGGATCACGACGAGTACGACTCCCTCAACCCCGTTCTCTTGAACGCTTCTGCTCGATCTACAAGGGTATGTAGATGCACTCCTCTCTCTCATTGCTAGATGAACTCGTAGATTGATCTTGGTGAAACTGTAGGAAATTTTTTATTTTCTGCAACGTTCCCCAACATAGGGGTCATAAGTGCTTGAACAGACAAGTACCCAACTAGTTATGTTATATGACATGGATAGTAAGAAACATCTTCTAGGGAGAATAGTTCCGTTAAGGGTTCCTTTCCCTGGGTAAGCATGCGACAAGGCACATGTCCGGACTGCGAACCATGGCGCGGGATACAAAACTTCTGGGGATTTATGTTATGATAAACGAAGACATCTTTTGTTCACCGACCAAATATTCTCTTAAGGAAACTAGCTTTCGGCTTCACCCAGTCTGAGGTACACATCCAGCTGAACCGGCAGTAATAATCGCAGAGGTGCTCCCCTTATGCCCTAGCCGAATTAACGGGAATGTAGGGCATAAACATAGGAGCCAGGCAACCCAGCTTGGCCACATCTTAAGTCATATCGATGCATATAATGGTGAAGAAAAGCACACATGGAAAACGCATGTGTGATGGGCAGAAAGCCCTTTAGAGTAAGTTATGTTTAGCTTCCGTATAGGAAGCCCCCAGGTATTGCTTACACACATAGTGCGGCCGGAATAATCCAGGAGTCCGTACTGTATTAAATAATTTGTGTGAAGAGAAAAAGATCGAGAAAGGAAGAGGGAGGGAGCATAATTAAAAAGGAGGAGGTAAGGAGACGAACACTGAGTTCGGCGCTAGGCGTAGAATCTCCGGAGTCTGGCCGCGTTCCATGGGTTCGGCTCGAGTCTGTTATCGGACGCATTACGTAAGCGGTATGCTCCTCGGGTGAGAACTTTGTCGATGACGAAGGGACCTTCCCACTTTGGTTTGAGATTGTCCTTCTTCTTCTTCTTCTGTAAGCGTAGAACGAGCTCGCCAATATTATAAGTTTTGGCCCGCACTTCTCTGCTTTGGTATCGTCGAGCCTGTTACTGATAGAATGCGGAACGGGCCTTCGCGATGTCGCGCTCCTCCTCCAGGGCGTCCAAGTTATCCTACCGATCTAACTCGGCTTCCTTCTCTTCGTACATGCGTACGCGTGGCGAATCATGTATTATGTCGCAGGGTAGTACTGCTTCCGTGCTGTACACCATAAAAATGGTGTATATCCGGTGGTGCGATTCGGCGTGGTCCGCAACCCCCAGAGTACGGAGTCGAGCTCCTTGACCCAATGATTGTCCGTCTC
Organism: Triticum aestivum; assembly: GCF_018294505.1. Lineage (NCBI taxonomy): Eukaryota > Viridiplantae > Streptophyta > Magnoliopsida > Poales > Poaceae > Triticum > Triticum aestivum. The sequence goes on from NC_057804.1 coordinate 565,101,610, forward strand.
TGTCAAGGATCACACTAGTCTGGGTTTGATGCCACTCATGATGAGATCGTTTGCCCGTTCGACCTAGCCATTTGTTTGAGGATGGTAGACGGAAGCATAATCGAGCTTAATGCCCATTTTGCCGCACCAAGCTTTCACTTCATCGACTGTGAAATTTGAGCCATTATCAGTGATGATGCTATGGCAGACACCGTATCGGTGTACGACCCCGGATATAAAGTCTATTACTGGTTCGGATTCGGCCGTTTTCACTGGTTTGGCTTCTATCCATTTGGTGAACTTGTCTACCATGACTAATAAGTATTTTTTCTTGTGGCTTCCCCCTTTAAGGGGTCCAACCATATCCAGCCCCCAGACCGCGAAGGGACAAGTTATGGGGATTGTTTGGAGAGCGGTAGGGGGCATATGACTCTGATTGGCAAAGAGCTGGCAACCGACGCAGTGTTGGACAAGGTCCTGTGCGTCTTCTCGGGTCGTCGGCCAATAGAAACCTGTACGGAAGGCCTTCCTGACTAGTGCTCGAGCCGCGGCGTGGTGCTCGCCCAGTCCGGCATGGCTTTCAGCCAAGAGCTGCCGCCATTCCTCTTCGGAGATGCACCTTTGGAGCACTCCGGTCGCACTTTTCTTATAGAGTTCCCCTTCATGGACTTTGTAAGCTTTAGAACGCCGGATGATGCAGCGTGCTTCATTTTGATCTTCGAGGAGCTCCTGCCTATTTAGGTAGGCCAAGAAAGGCTCAATCCACGGGGCGATGACAACCATTATTTCATGGGCTGACAATGTTATTTCGGTGGTAGAGCCTTCGATTATGTCTGATAGTTCGGAATCTGGGGATGTATTCGGATCCATGCTGGTATTGCCGGACTCCCCTTCCCATACCACAGATGGCTTGAACAGCCTTTCCAGGAATATGTTAGGTGGGACAGGGTCGCGTTTAGCGCCGATGCGGGCAAGGACATCTGTCGCTTGATTGTTTTCTCGAGCCACATGGTGGAATTCGAGCCCCTCGAACCAAGCTGACATTTTAAGGACGGCATTACGGTAGGCTGCCATTTTTGGATCCTTGGCATCAAAGTCTCCGTTTATTTGTGATATAGCGAGGTTTGAATCCCCGCGTACCTCTAGGCGTTGAATGCCCATAGAGATTGCCATCCGAAGACCGTGCAACAGAGCCTCATATTCGGCTGCATTGTTGGAGTCTGTGTATAATATTTGGAGGACATATTGGACCGTGTCTCCGGTGGGAGACGTTGTCAGGACCCCGACTCAATGCCACATCGATCTAGCATGTAACACCTCATATCACTTTGCGGCCTCACGCACGGTATTCCCACGGGTGTCGCCTTACCTTAGCCCGGGACCGTTTGCGCCTTTTGGCACACGTATATGACGGTGTCGCTAGCATCCATATGATAAGGAGCCCGGGCTGACATGGCTAGTCGTAAACCCAAAGTGGCACAGACTTACAGGGACAGGCATCCATGACCCAGCATCGAACGTGTCGGTCATGAGCGAGCGAATCCAGGCTGTAGCACTGGGCTAGCAGGACTCCGGTGAACCGGGCTGTAGCGGGCTAACAGGACTCCGGTATTCATCGCGTGACATTTCCCCGAAGGGACAGACACAGGAACGAAGAAGGACACATGCCGGCCGGCCTAAGTGTTCCGGAGCAGTAGCAAGCTACCATGGCTCGGTGGAAACACTAGGAGACATTTCCCCGTAAGAGAGGCTACTAAAGATAAACAACTAGATGGTCAGATCCCACACATACCAAGCATTTCAATAACATACACACAATATGCTCGATATGTGCAAATACAACATGGCATCACCACATGACTCTATGACTCAAGTAATTTATTCAATAGGCTCCGAGGAGCGAGATATTACAAACATGGGTCTCATGACCCAACATTCAGAGCATACAAATCAAAGCACAAGCGGAAGCTATCACGTCTGAGTACAGACATCTATAAATGAAAAAGGTTGAGAAGCCTGACTATCTACCAGATCCTGCCGGGGCACAAGATCGTAGCTGAGGTAACAAGCTAAACGTCGAAGTCCACGCGAAACTACTAGTGAGACCAAAGTCTCTCTGCAAAAACATAAAATAGGCAAACGTGAGTACAAATGTACCCAGCAAGACTTACATCAGAACTAACTACATATGCATCATTATCAACAAGGGGATGGTGGGGTTTAACTGCAGCAAGCTAGCTTTGACTCGGTGGCTATCCTGAACTACGACTGCAAGTAACTCTTTTGAGGTGGCGCACACGAGTCCACATATTCACCATATCAATACACCACTATGGAACCGCTCCCGTCTCCCTACGAGAACGCCATCCATAGCACTCACGCTTATCTTGCGTATTTTAGAGTATCCACTTTCACTTGTCTATGAACTGATATAAGCAACCCAGAAGTCCTTTTCCGCGGACACGGCTATTCGAATAGATGATGTTAACCCTGCAGGGGTGTACTTCTTCATACATGTTTCCACCACTTAGCGTCTGCACACGACATGTGCTCGGCAGACTTCAAGCGAAAGCCGACGTGGGTGTAGACCACGACCTACCTAAACACTCAAGTCTCTAGTCCAGGTTTATCGCCTATTCGGGTTCCATCCATGAGGAGATCCGGCCGGAGTTTCGCTCACAGCCCCAAACGATGTGAACAGGGTTCCGTGACACCAAACGGGCGCCCGGTATACCCGGCCACGTGCCTACCGCATCACAGCCCACCCCTACGGTCAGCGATGTCCACGGCCTCCAGCATACTACAAACACCAGAAACTACTTGCAACTCTTGGACAGAGGACGAGGGTGAATAAGAAGTCGAGCGGGGTCATATTTCAGGGCCCAATGTATGGTAGTAGCTGAATCATGGATCACAAACACAGAACTCAGTTCCTGAGGACGGCTGCAATGAGACAACCCACCATGTACTCCTACATGGCCTCTCACCGCTACCTTTACCAAATCGTGTTCACACACTTAGCTCACACACAGTAGGACATGTTCACACGCCTCTGATTCATCCCCGATGAATCAGACCTGACTCAACTCTAAGCAGTAGCAGGCATGACAAGCAAGCATGAATGAGTAGGCACAACAGGGCTCAAACAACTCCTACTCATGCTAGTGGGTTTCATCTATTTACTGTGGCAATGACAGGTCATGCAAAGGATAAAGGGGTTCAGCTACCGCAGCAAGTAACAGATGAATCGATGTTGTCCTAATGCAGTAAAAGAGAGCAGGAGCGAGAGAGTAGGATTGTATCGGAATGAACAAGGGGGTTTTGCTTGCCTGGCACTTCTGAAGATAATATAGCTCTTCATCGGTGTCATCGATCACATCGTCGGTATCACGTCTATCGAAAGGGGGCAATCACCGGCAACACAGAAGGGAACACAATCAATGCAATGCACAATATGATGCATGATCATGACATGGCAAAATGAATGTGTTTTGGGCTAATGCAACTAGCAACAGATTAAATGAAGTTGGTTTGAATACAAGATTCAAATTCAAACTCCATATGTGATTATTCAAATGTCATTTAATTGATTTGTGCTAAACAACAGCTATAAGTTGTTCTAACATGCATGAAAATGGTACAGATGGATTCCTTGAATTTTTCTGATAATTTTTCATATATAAATTATTTAATTTGGAGTTACGGTTAATTTTCTATGATTTATTGAAGTTTAGAATATATTCTGGAATTATTAAATCATTTCCTAATTTATTTTAATTCCAGAAAGGAATTATTGCATCAGCATGACCTCATGCTGACCTCAGCAGGTCAACGGGCGCCGTCCAGGTCAAACTGACCTGTGGGACCCATATGTCAGCGTCACAGTTAGTTAACAGGGGTTATCTGCTTAATTAAAGGATTAGGGGGGGTCGGGGCCCACTGATCAGCGACTAATCAGCTAACTAACCTAGGTTAATTAGTGTTAAACTAATACTAACTAAAATGTCAGGGGGGTGGCCCACACGTCAGTGACACACGGGGAAGGTCAAACCTGGGTCAACTACGTGACGGTTTCCCTCCTCCGGCGACCAAATGGCCGGCGGAGGGCATCTACGTGACGCAGGCACTCGTCCGCGTCGAGTAGTGGCAGCGGCTGGGCCTAAGATGGCCGGAGTCGTCACCGGCATCGACCGTGGCGGTCGCCGGAGCTCGGGCGAGCTCGGGGTCGATGCTACGGTGGCCGGGGAGGCTCGTGCGAGGCACCTACGTGCTCTAGGCAGCGCGGGGAGGAAGTTGAGCACGACAGCCGGGCCACTGGCGCGAGGAGGAAGATGACAAGGGGGGGAGGAGGTGGGCTGGGCCGGCCAGGTGGGGGAGCTGGGCCGGCTGGGCTGGACAGGTAAGCGCCAGGTAACTTCCTTCTCTCTCTTTCTTTTATTTCTATTTCAGTTCGGTTTTCTTTTATTTAATCTGTTTTGCCACTGTTTTGAATTTAAAAATAATTCAAACAATGCCAAAAACTCCTCTGAAAATATTTATGCTGCTTAATGGACTTTTCCAAGAGCTCATAAAATAATTCAGGGATATTTGAATTATATTCTAATTATATGAATATAATTCAAATTCAAATAGCTAATGAATTAAATTCAAAATCCCAAAAATAAATCCTTAAAAATGTTCAATATTTTGGTTGGGACCAGAACCCTTGCCAAAAATTATCAAACATTTAAGAAGAGCATTTTGGAACAATGAATGAGATTTTTTTAGGGTTTTTGCCCTTCTTTTATTTAGGGTTTTTGAGGCTTCCAAAATTCCTCAGTTCAAGTTTCAGAAATTTAAATATGATGCCTGGATGAAGATGCAACTATTTACAAGCAATATTCTAGGGCTGTGACAGACGTCAGGACTACGCCTGCTCCCAATCCGGCCAGCATTTTAGAGCCGTCGAAGTGCATGATCCAGTTAGAGTACGCGCCATACTCTTTAGGGAGTTTGGCTTCCGTCCATTCGGCGACGAAGTCAGCTAATACTTGCGACTTGATAGCCCGCCGAGGCTTGTATGTTATGTCGAAAGGAAGGATCTCGATGGCCCATTTAGCGATCCAGCCCGTGGCATCGCGGATATTTATTATATCGTTTAGTGGTACTTTGGAGGCCACCGTAATCGAACACTCTTGAAAGTAGTGTCATAGCTTTCGGGATGCTATGAAGACCATGTATGCTATTTTTTGATAGTGTGGGTATCGGGATTAGCATGGGGTGAGGACCATGGATACGTAATAAACCGGCTTCTGTAGCGGGAATTTGTATTCGTTAACCTCTCGTTCGACGAGGAGTACTGCGCTTACAACTTGATGTGTTGCAGCTATGTACAGCACCATAGGTTCGCCGATATTTGGCGCTGTTAGGACTGGATTATTGGCCAATAAGGTCTTTATTTCATCGAGTCCGGCAGCGGCTGCATCTGTCCACACGAAATGTTCGGTGCGCCGAAGAAGGCGGTAAAGAGGTAATGCCTTTTCTCCTAACCTGGAGATAAAGTGGCTCAAAGCAGCCACGCATCCAACTAGTTTCTGGATGTGTTTGAGGTCTGTTGGTATAGCCAACTGCGACAAAGCTCGGATATTTGTCGGATTAGCTTCAATTCCTCTATTAGAAACGATGAAGCCCAACTGTTTTCTAGAGGGGACGCCGAAAACGCATTTCTCTGGATTCAGCTTGATGTCGTATGTTCGGAGGTTGTCGAACATAAGCGTCAAGTCATCTATTAGGGTTTCGACATGGCTTGTTTTTATGACTACGTCATCCACGTATGCCTCCACTATTTTGCCGATTTGCTTTTCCAGGCATGTTTGAATCATGCGTTGGTAGGTTGCGCCAGCATTCTTAAGCCCGAAAGGCATAGTGTTGAAGCAGAAAGGGCCATATGGCGTTATGAAAGCTGTTGCAACTTGGTCGGACTCTGCCATCTTTATTTGATGGTATCCAGAGTATGCGTCGAGGAAACACAGCGAGTCGTGTCCTGCTGTGGCGTCGATGATTTGATCGATGCGAGGGAGGGGAAAGGGATCCTTGGGGCAAGCCTTGTTGAGGTCTTTGAAGTCGACACACAGGCGCCAGGATTTGTCCTTCTTTGGTACCATTACCAAGTTCGCCAGCCAATTCGGATGTTTGATATCTCCGATGAATCCGGCCTCAAGTAGCTTGGCTAGCTCCTCCCCCATGGCTTGCCGTTTGGGCTCTGAAAATCGCCTTAGGGTCTGTTTAACAGGTTTGTATCCCTTTAGTATGTTAAGGCTATGTTCGGCCAATCCGCGCGGGATGCCCGGCATGTCCGATGGGTGCCAGGCGAAAATGTCCCAATTCTCGTGTAAGAAGTCTTGCAGTGCGGCGTCCATAGCGGGGCTCAACTGTGTCCTGATGGAAGTTGTTTTTGTGGGGTCCGTTGGGTGGACTTGGAATTTGACTATCTCATCTGCGGGTTTAAATGAGGTGGACTTGGGTTGCTTGTCGAGTATCACGTCGTCCCTGTCCACGGTGGTGCGCAGTGTTGTTAATTCTTATGCTGCTAGGGCTTCGGATAATGCTTCCAAGGCTAGTGCTGCGGTTTTGTTTTCGGCGCGGAGTGCGACGTCCGGATCACTAGCTAGAGTGATGATTCCATTGGATCCAGGCATTTTAAGCTTCATGTACCCGTAATGGGGTATAGCTTGAAAGCTTGCAAACGCGTCCCGCCCTAGAAGGGCGTGGTATCCGCTACTGAAAGGAGCCACTTGAAATGTGATTTCTTCAGACCTGTAATTCTCTGGGGTGTTGAATACCACATCGAGTGTGATTTTCCCCGCACACCGTGCTTCCCGACTAGGGATAATTCCCCTGAAGGTTGTGCCGCTTTGTTCAATGCGGCTTTTATCAATTTCCATCTTCTTGAGTGTTTCTTCGTAGATCAAGTTTAATCCGCTTCCGCCGTCCATGAGTACTTTAGTGAGTCGAAAGCCATCCACTATTGGGCTAAGGACCAAAGCTGCTGGTGCCCAGATGGTCTGGAATTGGGGTTCGTCACTGGCATTGAAAGTTATAGCAGTGTCGTTCCACGGATTTATTTTTGCCACATGGCAGATTTCCGCGGAGCTTTGATGAGCTTGCTTGCGCCTATTGTTTGAGGCAAAAGTCTCGAAGACTGTTAGTACCGTATTGTGTTCCTTGGCGGGATGTTGTTCTGCTTTATGGCTTTCGAGGAGATCCTCGCCACTTTTTGCTACCTGGCGGAGTATCCAACATGCCCTAAGGCTATGGGTTAGTGTTGCATCCGGCGTACTGTGAAGCTTACATGGCCCATTGAGCCATTCTTCCAATACGGTTCCACGCCCTGGGGCGGGTTTTGGTTTCTTGGGAATTGAATTGGTCGACTTACGAGAGTTCGGCCGTTTAGTTCGGACAAAGGTTCTGGTGAGGGTCGTACTATCCCAAAATTTTGTTTGGGTCTTCCAGGCGCTTTCCATCGCACAGTACTTCTATACTATGGTTGCCAAGTCCGCAAAGTGTACTATGTCACGGCGACTTATAGCATTAAGGAGTCCTTTGTTCATGCAGTTTTTGCAGAAAAGTGAGACTACTTCCTCCTTGTGGCAGTCCTCGACCTTGTTAAGCGCAAGGAGGAATCTGGCCCAGTAACGGTGTACCGTCTCCTGGGGATCTTGCCTGATGCGGGAGAGACGGTTTAAGTCCGAGTGAGTGTCGTTGGCTGAATCCGAATTTTGATCCGATCTAACACCCGGGGGCACGGGAGGTTTCGAGCCTGACAGTTCGGGATCCGGAGTATTACCCAATCTCTTCGGCCCAATGCCCGATTCTAAGTCCGGGACCCAGGTCACGTCTTCCTTTGGGTAGGTGTTCGGCTCACTGAGTTCGGTGATCCGGACATAATTCATCCTCAAAGTTGAGGGGCAACCCGTGTGTGGTTCCTCCACTACCGCTATCTCATGGGTGGCCGGCGGGGATCTAATGTCCCTTTGGTCGGGTTTAAGCCCAATCCGGTCATAGTCCGTAGCGACTCCCAAATCGGCGATGCGATCCAAGAGCTCATTAAGGGAGGAGAGCTCAATCAAATCCATCTGTTCGGCAACCTCCAAATTGATGCGAAGGTTATGCGTGATGACCCGAGGGGCCATCGTTGGCGCGATAGCCGATGGTGCGGCCATAATGAAGCCGCCAAGTCGGAGAGTTTGGCCTACAGCCAGCGCTCCCCCAGAGGTGATGTCGTCCTTGACAACGAGACGAGTCATCAAGCCTTACGGCGATGACACAGAGGAACTCTCAATGAAAGCACCAATGTCGGTGTCGAAACTGACGGATCTCGGGTAGGGGGTCCCGATCTGTGTGTCTTGGGCTGATGGTAACAGGAAGCAAGGGACACAATGTTTACCCAGGTTCGGGCCCTCTCGATGGAGGTAAAATCCTACTTCCTGCTTGATTAATATTGAAGATATGAGTAGTACAAGAGTAGATCTACCACGAGATCGTAGAGGCTAAACCCTAGAAGCTAGCCTATGATGGTATGATTGTAATTGTGATCGGCCTTCTAAGGACCATCATCTCCGGTTTATATAGACACCGGAGAGGGCTAGGGTTTACATGGAGTCGGTTACAAGAAAGGAAACATAATATCCGTATCGCCAAGCTTGCCTTCCACGCAAAGGAGAGTCCCCTCCGGACACGGGCCGAAGTCTTGAGTCTTGTATCTTCACGCTCAATAGTCCGGGCGATGTATATAGTTCGGCAGTCCGGATACCCCCTAATCCAGGACTCCCTCAGAAGGAGCAAGTGATTATGCTCTTCGATAGTTGGCTCTTGTAGTTGGGTTGTCTATGTGTTTGCTATTTGGTTGAACTTCGTTTGGTTGAACTTGTCTAGTGGTTGTGAAACTACGTGGAACTATGTGTTTCCTATTTGTGGATCTATGTGTTTGCTATTTGTAAAACTATGTGGAACTCCGTTTACTAATTAGTTGAAGTTCGTTTAAAATGTTCTATGCACTTCAAGTTTTGTGAAACTTATTGTCATATTGCTGTGATATTTTTGTGAAACTTGCTGTGATATTGCTGTCATATTGAATTTGAAAAGAAGCAAGCAAATGAACTTAAACCAATAAAGCACAGGACCCTACCGCCAGGGCCTCTGGCGGTAGGGTCACACAGCCTACCGCCGCCCCCCTGGCGGTAGGGTGAACCTACCGCCAGGGACCCCTGCATATTTCGTTACAGAAGGTTTGCACGGCAAAACCCAGCCACACCCTACCGCCAGGGGCCCTGGCGGTAGGGTTAGCCAGCCTAACCGCTAGGGGGGGCGGTGGTAGGGTACTTATTCACGTCAGCACAGGCAAACGGCCGCCGTCGCACCCTACCGTCAGGCCTCCTGGCGGTAGGCTGTATAACCCTACCGCAAGAGGCCTTGGTAGCAAAATAGTCAAATCCCGAAAATTTTCCAAAGCAGGGTCAGATCCTGAATTTCTGTCGGAAAATGGTCAAAACATGAAATTTTGCCGGGAGAGGTGGGCGTCGCCTGAATACGGCAGGTCGATGCGGGGGGCACTTCGTGCTTCGTGCAGGCGCCGGCAGCACGTTTTTAGCACTGTCTACTCTGATTGATGCCGATGGCGATGCCGTGTGAGCCAGCCGCGGGACGGAGGCAGGGAATTTGGCCTGCAGTCCGTCACGTTTCGGTGGTCAGCAGCGAAAAACGGGACATATATCTGATCCGACGATGACATATTGCCAAGGGGATCAAATGCAGAGGCCATTCCCGCTTTTTTAATTTTTTTTTGAAATGAATGAAAGAAAAATCTGATCCGACACACCTTATCGAGCACAGCTCACCTGTCAGCAATGCGGCGACCTTGTTTGCTCAAGTGCTAGCCACGTTTTGCCACGAGGTCGACATTGCTGCTCACTTCCGATTCAGCAGCACAGCGACCCTTCATCCAAGCCTCAGCTCGCGCCGAGCCGGCCGCCCGGGCGCCGCTCCACGCAATGCTCCCGCTCCTCCTGGCCGCCGTCTCCATCCTCGCCGCCGCCGCGGCATCCGCCCATCATCCCCACCCGCTCGACCCCCTCTCCCCCGCGGAGCTCACCGCCGTGCGCGCGGCCGTGCTCGCCTCGCCGCTGGTCCCGGCGCGCCCGCTCACCTTCCACTACGTCGGCCTCGACGAGCCCGACAAGCCCGACGTCCTATCCTACGTCTACGGCAACTCCGCTTCCTCGTCCCGCTCCGCCATGCCGCGCCGCGCCTTCGTCATCGCGCGCGCCGGCGGCCAGTCCCACGAGCTCCGCGTCGACGTCACCGACGCCGCCGCGCCGTCCGTCCTCGGTCACGCCGTCCACCGCGGGGCCGGCTTCCCGACGCTCACGCTGGACGAGCAGTTCGCGGCGGTGGCGCTGCCGCCCGCGCACCCGCCGTTCGTGGAGTCCGTGCGCCGCCGCGGCGTGGATATGGCCGACGTCCTCTGCGCCGTGTTCCCCGTCGGGTGGTTCGGGGACCTCCCGGCGGAGGAGCGGAGGGTGGTGAAGCTGCTGTGCTTCGTGGCCGGGGCGACAGCCAACTTCTACGCGCGGCCGCTGGAGGGCGTCACGCTCGTGGTGGACCTCGACCGGATGGCCATCGTCGGGTACAGGGACAGGGTGCTGCTCCCGGTGCCCAAGGCCGAGGGGACGGACTACCGGGCAGGAAACGCCGGGGCGCCGTACGCCGGCCGCGCGCCGGCGCCCGGCACGGTGGTGCAGCCGGAGGGCAGGGGCTTCGACATTGACGGCCACTTCGTCAGGTAACTCTCGTACTTTGTTTTATTACTGCATGCACGTGGTATACTGTACCAAAATCAACATCAAATTCTCGCTGCTGGCTTTAATTTTAGCATGTGGACAGTAGCTTGCGCGAGTGTGACTTTTTGTTGCTCTCGTCACTGCAAAATGATTCGTTGCTGGTTCAAATCTGAAAAATATCAACATCGGGGCAAAACACGCACACGCTGTGCACGAGGCACGATGACAATGACAGATTACTACTCCTTCCATCCCAAAATAAATGACTTAACTTTATACTACTCTCTCCGTTTAGGTGTGTAAGTCATCTTACGAAAACCAAATAATCCCAAAACACTTAGGCGCGGTACATTAACTCTTATCTCGTTTCTTATTTCCTGACATATCAACCAATAAGAGATGTGGGTAATGCATGCTTTAAATGATTTGGGACTACCAACACGACATGCATTGGTCAATTCGTTACATGCATTGTTATTAATTAGCAAAAACACATTAAGTTTTCTCATTTTCCCCTCCACCTTAATCACGGTGCGCAACGTAAGATGACTTACACACCTAGACGGAGGGAGTAACATTAAAACAAAATTAAGTAATCTATTTTGAAACGGAGGGAGTAGTATATTACGATGTAAACTTCTTTTTTAAAAAAACTTTAAAAAAGTAGAGTATGGTGTAAATAAGATAACGGCTCCCGCCAGTTTCTCCCACATCGTTCGCGGGGATTAGTTCACGGATATGGATACGGGAGGCCGCCATCCGACGATACCCGCATATATTGCAAACACTATCCGAATAATCAGACGAAATTCGTGCAAACATGGACATATTTTAATACAAATCGGATGAAATTCATGCAAACATGATGGATTTTTATTAGATTTCATATAAACATAATGAAATTCATTACATTTTGAACATAGTTCAACTAAAAGCAGTGCTTGCCCAACTCTAGAGGTATAATACCTGAACTAAAAGATCGCCGCGCTCGTTCTTCATCTCCGGCCATGAGCCCCGAAAAATGAAGCTTCGCCTTCTCCAGTTCCGCCTCCGGAGCCCCGGGAACTAAAGTTATCCGCCTTCACGTCGCCGCCAAACGACTAATCGACCGATGATGCTCAGGCCACCAAGCTTGGCGTCAATGGAAGGGGAGGAGTGATGGCCTTCTTGGGACTCGAGCGGGGTGGCCTGTCGTGCACTGCTCTTCCTCGTCATCGGTGGCGCCCACGAACGTTTCGGCTTTGTGGTCGTGGTGGCGGGGCGCGGCCTCGGCGGAGCCGGCCATGTCGTCGTCATCGCCAGTCTCACCGAACACCTCGTGTGCCGCCTCATCACACTTCTTGTAAGCAGCCGCCTCTCGCGGGCTGAGTGGTAGGAGTCGAGCAGTGCCGCCTGCTCTGCATTCGACGTGATCGCCCTACCGGCAGCGAGCTGCTTCTCCACTGCAGGTGCTCCTGGAGGAGTTGGTGGTTGTGGGCGGCATCGGCCCGCGCCTCCCGAAACTGCTCCTTCTGCACCATGTCCATGTAATGGGCACGTTCCCCGCCGATGGTCGTGGCGCAATGCACCAGCGAGGATGGCATGGACGGGGAAGGTGGCGCCAGATCATTGTCGGACGCGTTCTCCATTGGGACACCGACGTCCTCCGGCTGCCTACCGGCCGGCAGCAATGGCGACCATCTCCTTCTTCTGTTACAGCGTCAGTCGTCCCAAAGTACTTTGGCATGGGAGGAATCCATGGTGGAGTGATGCAGAGAGGAAACAGAGGAGGATGACTGCAGTTATAGCCGGGGCGGTAGTTTATATATCAATGGTGGGCGGTAGAGTGACGGACGAGTGGCACCGGAGTAGCGGCCTCGGTAACCGCGTGTCATTAATGTGAGCGACTGATGGACAGACGAACGGTCGTCGTGTCGTTTGAACGTGAGCAGTCATGTGCACATGGAAACAACGCAGGAGGCGTGCCGCTTCAATGCCAGCGCCAGTGAGCGATCGCGTTCGTTCTGGCGGGGCATGAATGCGGGCACTGACGCTCTAGAGTGGCACTGTCTGTTTGGGTGGGAAGCGCGCGCGAGCGAGGGAGGGGGTTTCGGTGGTCAAGTGTGGTAAGAAGCGAGTGTGGGTGCTGTCCAAACGCCCGCAAAGCCCCTCATGTTTGTCTCCAGTTTGTGGGAAAAAGTACGTCTGGACCGCGTGGTGGATCGATATAAGACAACGTTGGATGGCTGGCGCGATGCGGACATCGCGATCCCATATGTAAATGTTCCTAATTGTCTTACATCATTGCATTCATGTGCTTTTTTTTTGCATGCAATGAACACAAGTTTAGGCATTCTCATTAATTTCCCATGCAATGATGTAAGACAATTAGGGACATTTTCATGTGCTTTTTTGCATCTTGCTAGGAATCTTGCCTATGATGAATAAGTTATAAGATGGAAGCATTTACTTTATCAAAATATGGATAATGAAAATCAACACCCCACATGTTCACTCCATGTTCTTTGGGGAAGAATTGATGATAACCCCCCCCCCCCCTGTTGGTCCGCTTCTCGATCATAAGCCCCCTACACACTGTGATGCACTGTTTCGGTCCTCTCACAAAAGGGGCTTAAGATCAAAGGCAGGCCAACCAGGGGGGGGGGGGTATCATCAAATGCCCCGTTCTTTGGGCATGAACGGTTGGGCCGCGTTTGGTAAAGAGGGAATGAACAGGGCTGAGGTTTGGAGGGGGGCTTGATATAGCTTAGTTCACATCTAGGGAGGTTAAGAAGGGAACAAAACCACCATTGGAAAGTGTGCGAATTAACCCCCTCTATGGTTGGAATTTTAACATCCAAAAAAACTGAGTCTGGGGATGTTAAATAAAGACAATTATTTTAACTAATTGGATTGAAAGCATTCTTTTGTATCTACTTCGATATTTTTGAAGGGACTAAAAATATATGGGCATGTCTAACAATATTCAAACCTTGACTGAAGTCTTCGTAAAAGAGTGTATTAAAATGAATATTAAATGTTATTAATAATAATTAGGAATGTTCATACAATTCGACTTTTTATTAAAACCTATTGGCCATTTTTGCGGAAATGCCTAAGGCCATATACTCAGTATTACAGGTCCATACAAACACGCCCTTACACAAAAATAAAATGCATCTAAATCCTTCGGGGTGTCGAAGTCTTCCTCCTTCTACATGCACCGATGGTGCATCGTGAGCAAAGCTCGTTGTCACCTCTAGGCCCCTGTCTCAACAGAGTGAACTTGTTTAACACAGAAGATTGTAAAATCCGCGGTCGGGATGTCAATGTAGACCAGAACATGCCAACAATCACGATCTGCATAGCAAATTGCTGTCCCGGAGAAAAAGAATGTTGAAGAGGGCCTACAAATATTCCAAAGACCACTAGCACTGGCTAAATCCGGCTGGATTCACCAGAGACCAAAATCAACCAAATCTAAGAAGATGTGCCAGAGAGACGGCTCCACACATCGACAACAACACTGGCCAAATCCGGCTGGATTCACCAGAGACCAAAATCAACCAAATCCAAGAAGATCTGCCAGAGAGACAACTCCACACATCGACAACAACAATAACAACAACGCCACATCGTAGGAATATCTGGAGAAACCTTATTTGCCATCGCTGGAGATGAAGCCACGGACAACCAGTGACCCTAATTGAAAAATTGTAGACTTTTGACGAATGAGGGACAAGATCTGCGGTTCCCCTTCCTGTCACAGTCGGCGGGGGTGAGGGAACCGGATAATCTGGTGATCGGATCACCTTCTCTCTTTTCTCTTTTCTCTTTTATCTACCGTGGCAAAACTTACTGCCATTTTTATAGGGAATTATTGTACACATATTTTTTGTGTAAAATTCTTTTCTACAAAACATATTTAGGGTGGAAAGGTTTTTCTAAGCCTACTATTACTGGTTTCTATTTGAAGTTTTCAAACTTGTTTAGCATGTAAAAATATATGAGCTACACTGAATTTCCATAGTACTACCAGATAAGATGACACGACACCGATCAGTTCTTTCAAAAAAAAAAACAGACACTGATTTGCGATTGGTCTACTTGCTACTACCACAGGTGGGCCAACTGGGAGTTCCACGTGGGCTTTGACGTGCGCGCCGGCACGGTCATCTCGCTGGCCTCGATCCACGACGCCGAGGCCGGCGCGCGGCGGCGGGTGCTCTACCGCGGGTTCGTGTCGGAGGTCTTCGTGCCGTACATGGACCCGGCGGAGGAGTGGTACTACCGCACGTTCCTGGACGCCGGCGAGTACGGCCTGGGGCTCTGGGCCTTCCCGCTCCAGCCCGGCGCCGACTGCCCGGCCAACGCGGCGTACCTGGACGGCTACTACGCCGGCCAGGACGGCAAGCCCGTCGAGAACAAGAACATGATCTGCGTCTTCGAGCGGTACGCCGGCGACGTCGCGTGGCGCCATAGCGAGGCCGGCTTCCCCGACCGACTGGTAACCAACCGGCCCTGCTCCATTGACGCGCATGAATATGAGTCATATGACCGATCCTCTGATGCAGATCACGGAGGTCCGGCCTGACGTGAGCTTGGTTGTGAGGATGGTGGTGTCGTGTGGGAACTACGATTACATTTTGGACTGGGAGTTCAAGACCAGCGGCTCCATCAAATTCACGGTATGAATATGATATGATCATCAATCGAAGAACAGAGGCAATCAAATTTGATCGATGCATGCGCTGCTCCGTTGCAGGTGTCTCTGACCGGCCTCCTGGAGGTGAAGGGGACGGCCTACACGCACGCCGACCAGATCATGGAGGACGCGCACGGCACGCTGGTGGCGGAGAATACCCTCGCCGTCTACCACGACCACTACGTCACGTACCACCTGGACCTCGACGTCGACGGCACCAACAACTCCTTCGTCAAGAACACCATCGCCACCAAGCGCAACGAGGCCGGCACGCCGAGGAGGAGCTACTGGACGGTGCGCCGGGAGGTGGCCGAGACCGAGGCGGACGCGCAGGTGGACGTGAACGCCGCGCCGGCCGACCTGCTGGTCGTCAACCCCAACAAGCGGACCCGGATGGGCAACGAGGTCGGGTACCGGGTCGTCCCCGGCGGCGCGACGGCGGCGTCGGTGCTGGACGACGACGACTACCCGCAGAGGCGCGCCAGCTACTGCAAGAAGCAGGTGCGGGTGACGCCGTACAGCAAGGCGGAGAAGTGGGCGCCCGGTCTGTACGCCGACCAGAGCACCGGCGACGACGGCCTGGCCGCCTGGAGCGAGAGGGACAGGGGGATAAGGAACGAGGACATCGTGCTGTGGTACACGGTGGGCATCCACCACATCCCGTACCAGGATGACTTCCCGGTCATGCCCACCGTGAGCGGCGGGTTCGAGCTCCGGCCGGCCAACTTCTTCGAGAGGAACCCGTTGCTCACAACGAGACCGCCCGGGCTTGACCAGCCGCCTCTCGTGAACTGCTCGTGCACCGGTGATTCCAGATGATACGCCGTGCGATCCGATTGGCATCATACGTCAAATTGAATTCCCAAAGCTCTGGAACCCACAACAGATCAGCAAAAAAAAGGACAGGCTACGTGCAAGTTAACTGGTTTTTTCATTTGGACATCTCCAACAGTTTGTATGTTAGCTTGTTGGTAAAATATGCCATGTCATCAATCAACACCTTAACATACAACAACTTCAATGGATTGTATCTAGTATGCCCAATAGGATGTGAGATAATAAATAAAGTGCTCTCTCATTCTACATTGGAGCTTGTGCAAAGGGTGTTGGTTCAGGTACATACAACCTTTCACTCTTTCCTCATTTATTGTATGACACATCATCGAAAATCCTATGTGGCAAAGCCTACCAACAACTATCTTACAACCATTAAAGATGCCCTTACCAGTAAAATTCGGTCAGCCGATCACTTCATCATCCAGCTTGTCTTTTTAGAAGACTTCATCATCTAGCTGTAACAAAGGTTGTGCGCTGAACATTGATATTCATGCATAGGGCCGGGCCCGCTACTTCTTTGCGTAGATTAATGAGAGCTCGGTGATTTTTATTTGTTCTTGAATCACCACTTATACAATCCTACACAAAATTAAGCACGAATAGAAACCTTGTCGGAGTAAATGATCACGGGTAGCCTAACCGGCTCCCTTTGGCCCTTCGAAAAAATAACAGGCCGATCGAGCCTTCAAGCACCCGGGGCATGGGGCCGCCTTCCCCCGGCCGACTGTCTCACAGGCCGACTACCGGAAGGCGGCCCAGCCCTAAACTCTCATAAAGAAAGCCACGAGAGGACCGACTCCAAGGAGCCGGCCACGAGAAGACCGACTCCAAGAAGCCGGCCCCTGGCAAGCGGCCAAGATCGTGCCCTCAAAGTCTGCACCCACATAACGGTGATGAGACAGAGCGTGGTCACAGTGAAGCCTGCCACCCCCGGATTCCGGAGCACGCATGGCCACAGTACGCCATACGGGGCAGCCGTCACCCGTCCGGTGTGGCACTGTTGCCATGTTGACCATGACGCCACCCACGATAGGCTGTCAGTACGGCCCGCAGGCGGTGGGCCCCTTCAGTCAGAGAGACACCAGAAGGCGGCCAAGCCTCCCCCGGTCGGCCTAGGGTGTGGACGGCTCCCAACAGCCGGCTTGCTCCCCCCTCGAAGTACGCGCACCATTAAGGAGACAAGACGAGGTAAGGCTACAATGAGAGCCTGCTAGGCGGCGGCAATGTAGCCATGCCTACCTCAACAAAGCCCTCGTCATCAAGGGCGAGGCAACAGTAACCAGCCCCCGACAAGACCCCCAAGTGGTGGGGCCTTCCTGTCGACCAAGAGGCCGACAGTCGGTGGGACCCACCAGTCGGCGGGCCCCAGCGGTCGGCGGAGAAGCCGGCGAACATAGACACTGACGGCAAGGGCCCACGCCCAGCCGGATTACCATTGTACCCTGGGGGGTAGGCCTATATAAACCCCCTAGGGCACCCATGCAAAGGGTTGATCTCGGAGAGTTTTAGACACTACATTGAGGGGAGAAGAGAGCTAGCCTTGCCCTTCTTCCTCCTTTCACCGAACAGCTCAAGGAGCCTCTTGTAGCCACTTGTTGATCTAGTGATCATGCGGAGACCCCGCAAAGCAGGACTAGGGGTGTAATCTCCACGGAGAGCCCCAAACCCGTGTAAGATCCGCCGGCGTGCATGTCTTCGCCTCATCACGTTTCCAGGCACCGGCGATGTCTTACTGGCTCCCACAATGATAAGCCACCCATTGGCATATGTCGCACCTACCACCCGACATTTGGCGCCCACCGCGGGGCCAGGTGCACCGTCGTCCGGAGACCTGGTCTGGACGGGAACCCTTTTCCTTCCCAGCGAGCGTAGCCAGCTCGGCACGCCCGATGACGCTTGCCCCGACGCGCTGGAAGGCGTCGACGACGCCTGCACGGCAAGCTGCCTCGCTGATCTTCTCGGCGAGGCCCGCATCTCTGACAAGCCCGCGTCCGACGCGGGCACAGGCTGCCCCGAGAGCCGCCTCATCAGCCTCCTCGACCAACTCCATGTCTCCAGTGAGCCTACTATGGATTTGGAGTCGGTTGGCTCCACCGACCCGATGCTTGTTGACTCCGACACGTCATCGCTTGACGCTTTCCCCACCAACGTGGTGATCTTCGACGACCCTCTTACTCGAGCCGACAGCGGTGGCAGCACCGTCACCGAGGTACTAGTCATCAGCCATGGTGTCACCTCTGGCGAGAACGCCCAGGACACCCTGCAAGCGGCGCTGCATGACTTGTCCGCCCCCATCCCGGCCGTGGCCGACGCCGAGACGCTGGAGGCACGCCGCCTCGCCCTCATCGCGGAGGGCCAGAAGATAGCCTCCATGAGACGCCTCACTGAGGCTCACCAGTGCGAAGTTGACCGCGCCGCCTTCGGTATGCCGCCTCCTGACGGGCCGAGCCGAGCCGACGTCGTCAAGAAGCACGGCGCGGCCATCGCCAACATGCTGGGAGTAGATCGCCCAGTCTATGCCACACCCCTCGAGAACCTACACGCCGCCTAGGCGGCCATAGACGAGCTGAGTGGACTGGGGGCCGACGAGCTCCCTTACATGACCAGACACATCCAACAGTTGATCGACGCGGCCGCAGTGCGGCATGAAGCCAACGCCCGCGCTAGAAGTCCTCCCCCATGCCAAGAGCACGGTGCGACGTCACGGACCCCGACTGCGGATGGCGCCCGCGCAAGGCAAGAGAAGGAGCCGGCTACTAGCCGTAGCCGGACTCGAATCACCATCGAGCGCGACACAGAAGGCCGCCCTCGAGCCATGGAGCGACAAGGTGATCCACCTCCTCCTCCGCCTCGTGGGGAGAGATATCCCACCCCGCCGCCCGTCACGCATCCGACTCTCAGCGGCCGACTAGGCCACTGCGAAGGAGACGGCGAGAATGACGCCCGCCATCGGATCAACCGCCTAGTGCGATCCCTGGCGCTAGAAGAAGAAGACGATGTCGGCCCGCCCTGCTTCGGCCCTCGCATCCGCGACGGGCCCTTCCCCAAAGGGTTCTCACTCCCAAGGGACACGCCCAACTACAACGGCTCGGTGAAGCCGGAAGATTGGTTGATTGATTACTCCATTGCAGTTCGCATCGCGAACAACAACAGGCGTGTTGCCGTGAAATACGTCCCCCTCATGCTCCAAGGCACGGCACGCACTTGGCTCAACAGCGTCAAGCCTTACAGCGTCAACAGCTGGCTAGACTTCATAGAAGCCTTCATCCGCAAGTTCACCAGCACTTACAAACGGGCTCCCAAGCCCCGACAGCTCTCCTTATGTGTTCAAGGGCCCGATGAATCCACTCGTAACTACCTCACGCGTTGGGCCGAGCTCCGCAACTCTTGCGAGGGGGTGCATGAGGTTCAAGCCATAGAGTACTTCACAGCCAGATGCCGAGAAGGCACCCTCCTCAAGCACCGACTCCTCTGTGACGAGCCGACTACCCTCGAGGAGCTGCTAATCATAGCAGACAAGTACGCCATGGCCGACTCTTCAATGAAGACCGAGCTACGAGTAGACGCCTCCGGGAAGGTGCTCACTCCGGCACCCATGACGCCGGCTAGAGACTCCAACCGATGCCCGTACCAGAACAACAACAAGCGCAAGGCCCCTATGCCGTCTTCCACCAGTCGGCAGGTGGCCACGGTCGAAGGCGAACAACCTGAAGGGCAACCCGCACCCAAGAAGCAGAAGGGCGGCAGGGCGGCTTGGCAGCCGGCTTTCTCCTACGAGAAAACCCTTGATGCCCCTTGCAAGTTCCACAACGGCGCGAAGCCGTCCAACCACACGACTCGGAAATGCCATCGACTCACACGAATCTCCAAGGGCAAAGGGCTGGTGCCACCTCCGCGTGCTGGCCAGCCGCCTCCAGCCCCTCAGCAGCCGACCGCTCGGCCAGCAGTCGGGGCTGTTCAAGAAGAGTTCCCCGATGAGCATGCCGCCTACGTCGTCTTCACAAGCCAGACTGAAGACCAGCGCAGCCGGCGCCGACAAGACCAGCGCAGCCGGCGCCAACAACACCAAGAAGTCAACACGGTCGCCTCCAACAACCCTGAGTTCATGCACTGGTCGGAGAAGCCTATCAGGTGGAGCCAGGCCGATCACCCAGAGGTGATGCCGTCCCCTGGCTCTTACGCATTGGTTTTGGACGCCACCCTTGCGATAGAAAGGCGAGCTGCCCGTTTCTCCCGCGTGCTGATAGATGGCGGGAGCAGCATTAACATACTGTACCTTGACACCATGGAGAAGCTGGACATCAAGCCGAAGCAGCTCATGCCTAGCCGGACTGTGTTCCATGGCATCGTACCCGGCCTGTCCTATTCACCAATCGGCAAGATCAAGATGGATGTCCTCTTTGGGGACAAGGATCATTTCCGTCGAGAAGCGATATGGTTTGAAGTAGTGGATCTGGAGAGCCCTTACCACGCATTGCTTGGCCGCCCTACTCTGGCCAAGTTCATGGCTATACCCCACTACGCCTACCTCAAGATGAAGATGCCGAGTTCCAAGGGCATCATCACCATAGCCGGAGACTACAAGAAATCCTCTAAGTGTGCGGCGGCTAGCAGCCGGCTAGCCGATTCCCTCGTGATCGCTGAAGAGAAAAAGATGCTGGATCGAGTCGTGGCCATGGCCGGCAAGCAGCCGATCCTGTCCCCCAACCCCAAGGAATGTGATGCTCAAGGTTCTTTCCAGACGGCCAAAGAAACAAAGAAGATACCTCTGGACCCAGAGAACCCGGAGAGGTTTGCTATCATTGGGGCAAACCTGGACAACAAATAGGAAGGCAAACTCGTCGATTTCCTCCATGAGAATCCGGACATCTTCGCATGGTCCCCCAAGGACATGCCAGGTGTTCCAAAGGAGTTCGCCGAGCACAAGTTACACGTCCGAGCAGATGCAAAACCAGTCAAGCAGCCCCTCCGTAGACTGTCGGAGGAAAAGAGAAGGATTGTGGGAGAAGAGATAGCCCGGCTTCTGGCAGCCAGCTTCATTATGGAGGTGTTCTTTCCAAAGTGGCTTGCCCACCCGGTCCTTGTTTTGAAGAAGAATAACAAGTGGCGCATGTGTATAGATTACACCAGCCTCAACAAAGCCTGCCCCAAAGATCCATTTGCCTTACCTCAAATCGATCAAGTGATAGACTCGACAGCCAGATGCAAGCTGTTGAGCTTCTTGGATGCTTACTCAGCCTACCACCAGATAAAGTTGGATCCGGCTGACCGCCTGAAGACCGCCTTCATCACACCATTCGGAGCTTTTTGCTACCTGACTATGACATTCGGCTTGAGAAATGTCGGTGCCACTTTTCAGCGTTGCATGCAGAAATGCCTCCTCAAGCAGCTTGGCAGAAACACCCACATCTATGTAGACGATATTGTGGTGAAGATGGAGAAGCGCGGCACCTTGCTGGAAGACCTCAGAGAGACATTTGAAAACTTGTGCTGGTTTCAGATCAAGCTCAACCCCGAGAAATGCGTGTTTGGAGTACCAGTCGGCCAACTTCTAGGCTTCCTGGTCTCCGAACGCGGCATCGAATGCAACCCAGTGAAGATCAAGGGCATAGAGAGAATGAAGATTCCTACCAAGCTACGAGACGTCCAAAAGTTTACCGGATTCCTGGCCTCCCTGAACCGCTTCATCAGCCGGCTAGGAGAGAAAGCTCTCCCCCTCTATCGACTCATGAAGAAGTCCACTCATTTTGAGTGGAACGACCAAGCATACCAAGCTTTCCACGAGCTAAAGAAGATGCTGACCACGCCGCCTGTCTTGGCGGCACTGACTGAGAAAGAGCCCATGCTCCTTTATATTGCCGCCACTAGCCGGGTGGTTAGCATCTTTATTGTGGTTCAGCGCCTAGAAGAAGGTCGAGCTCAGTTAATCCAGAGGCCAGTGTATTATTTGAGCGAAGTACTGTCCACCTCGAAGCAGAACTACCCGCACTACCAAAATATGTGCTATGGTGTGTACTTCGTCGCCAAGAAGCTCAAGCCCTACTTTCAAGAGCACCCCATCACGGTCGTATGTACTGCCCCGCTCGCCGAGATGATAGGCAGCCGGGATGCATCCGGCCGGGTGGTAAAATGGGCCATTGCACTGGCTCCTTACACAATCTTCTATCAGCCTCGCACCGCCATCAAGTCCCAGGCATTGGCCGACTTCCTGGTCGACTGGGCCGAGACCCAGTACCTGCCGCCGGCCCCCGACTCTACTCATTGGTGGATGCACTTCAATGGATCCAAGATGTGCACCGGCTTGGGAGCCGGCATCGTCCTCACCTCTCCCAAGGGCGACAAACTCAGATACACATTGCAAATTCTTTTTCCGCCTCCAACAATATGGCTGAGTACGAGGCGCTCATACACGGGCTCCGGCTAGCCAAAGAACTCGGCATCCGCCGGATCCTGTGCTATGGCGACTCGGATTTGGTAGTCCAGCAATCATCTGGCAACTGGGACGCCAACGATGCAAACATGGCAAGCTAACGCTTCCTCGTTCAGCAGATCAGTGGATATTTTGAAGGATGCGAGTTCCTCCATGTGCCATAGGCCGACAACGAGCAAGCAGATGCCCTAGCATGAATAGGCTCCACCCGACAAGCTATACCAACCGACATTTCTCTCGGACGCCTCCTCAAGCCGTCTGTCAAGCCATCCCCAGAATCTGAGTCCATCTTCGTACCGCCTGACACCGACGCAGTCGGATCCGACCTGGGGAACCAAGCAGGTGGCTTGGGGACTTTGACAGGCGGCTCGGGGACTGCCATAGTCGCACCCGGCCCGGGGACTTCAGAACCCGGCCCGGGGACTATGACGGTCGGCCCGAGGACTGCATCGACACAACAGGCGGTGGCCGACTCCAACTCTTCACCACCCAGCCCACCCGCCCTGGTCGCAGTAGCCGTTTTGGCAATAGAAGAAGTCACAGCTCCATCATGGGCCCAGCCCATCCTCTACTTCATGGTAAACAAAGAGCTGCCGACTGACGAGATCTCGGCAAGACAAGTCCAACACCGAGCCGGAGCATACACAATAATGAACCGAGAGCTCGTTAGGTGCAGCGTCACTGGAGTCTTCCAGCGTTGCGTCGAGCCAGAGAAGGGCATAGCAATCCTCAAAGACATCCACCAGGGCGAATGCGGCCATCATGCGGCCTCAAGATCACTCATCGCCAAAGCTTTCCGCCATGGATTCTTCTAGCCGACTGCTTTGGAAGACGCTAAGGAGTTAGTCAAACACGGCAAAGGGTGCCAAGTCTTCGACTCCAAGCAACACCTGCCGGCTTCTGCACTCAAGACCATCCCCCTCACCTGGCCTTTTGCCGTCTAGGGACTGGACATGGTGGGCCCATTCAAGACGGCGCGCGGCGGCATGACACATCTGCTTGTCGCCGTGGACAAATTTACCAAGTGGATCGAAGCGAAGGCGATCAAGAAACTGAATGGGCCGACTGCCGTGACATTCATTGCAGATATTACAACCCGATATGGCGTACCACACAACATCATCACCGACAACGGCATGAATTCTGCCAAGGGAGCACTGGCACGTTTCTGCACGACACAGGGCATCCGACTGGACTTAGCGTCCGTTGCCCACCCGCAGTCAAACGGCCAAGTCGAGCGAGCAAACGGCCTCATCCTCTCTGGCATCAAGCCCCGATTGGTCGTGCCACTGGAGCGTTCGGCCGGCTGTTGGCTCGACGAGCTGCCAGCCGTCCTCTGGAGTTTGCGCACTACCCCGAACAAGTCAACCGGCTTCACCCCTTTCTTCCTTGTATATGGTGCTAAGGCTGTCATCCCAACTGACATTGAGTTTGACTCACCTCGGGTCACCATGTACATGGAGGCGGAGGCCAAGGAAGCACGAGAAGATGGCATCGACCTGCTAGAAGAAGGCCAGCTACTAGCCCTCAGCTGGTCCGCCATCTACCAGCAAGGTTTACGCCGCTACCATAGCCGGAAGGTCAAGCCAAGATCCTTCCAAGAGGGTGACCTTGTGCTCTGGCTGATCCAGCGAACAGCCGGCCAACACAAGCTCTCGGCCCCTTGGGAAGGCCCCTTCGTCATCAGTAGGGCCTTAGGCAATGACTCCTACTACCTGATCGACTCACAGAAGCCGAAGGCACGCAAGAGAGATGATTCCGGCAAGGAGTCGGAACGACCATGGAACGCCAATCTCCTCCGAAGGTTTTACAGTTAAAATGCAGTATGTACCATGCTACCTTTTGTATTAAGTATGAGACAATGGGTCCCCCGAGGAGCACTCGGGGACTACCCTCTTTTATCTATGTATGATGAGTATCATGCCTATGATTATGTTACTACAAGGCACCGGGTTCGATCAGTCGGCCCCGGGACTTGCGGCCTTGAGTTATATTCAAGTTCTACTTGCAGTCAGACAAGTAGTGTGCTGGCACCCAAGTCCTCTCTTGTTGAAAGTCGCAGTTCGAAGAATCGACTATCCGGCTAGCAAGAGACAAAGGCAGGAAAGGATGCCCACATGAAAAAAGGCTAAGGACTAACGAACTTATATAACACAAGGCGGCTTCCCACCCCGCCAATCTGCTGTCGGAGCAGCCGGCTGGTCGGCTTCCCGTTCACCTTGCTACAATCTAAGAAAACTCGAGTACTTGTCCTCCCAAACGGCCAAGCCCTTCCCCAGCCACAGACTACAGAGCAGCTGTCCGGCTGGGAAGGCGGCAACCAAGGGAGGGCGGCAAAGGAAACAGCCAAAAAGATAAAAGCAAGTATGAACGGAAGCCAAGCCCATGCATGATTATATTTACACAAAAGGGCCTTCGAAAGGCCAGCATTCAACATAGTTTGAATACACCCCCAGTGGGTGGAACTGTTCAAATTTAACAAAAGTTGTTCAAAGAGTAACGAGCAGGAAAGCAAAGATGGCGGATCAGGCCAAGGGCGCAACAGGCGAGTCGGGCAGGTTGGTGGAGACGGCAGTATCGGCTGGAGGAGTGGCTGGCTGACGAGTCTCGGCATGATCGTCACCTGTTGCAGGCGGCGCGCTTGCATGCGCCTCATTGCTAGAGGCACGATCAGACTGAGGCTAGCTGGTCGCTCCACCATCTGGCACAGCGTCTTCACCATCCTCCCCCTCCTCCTCTTCGCCCTCATCGCTGGAACCAATCTCCTCCGCCAAGTCTTCACCTTCTGCCGGGTTCAGCCCGAACCACTCCTACGGCTGAGCGACACCGTCATCATTTACCTCAGGGGCAAAGGCACTGGTGTCGGTGTAGTCGGCGATCGCCGAGGCGCGCTGGATGATAGCTGGCCGCACCGGTTCCAGCTCCTCGTTGGCCTCCTGCCGCCAGGTGGCCAGCTGGTCCAAATCCAGCCCAGGATACCAAGCTCGGACGAACTCCAGCGCCCGCCTGGCGCCAGACCGAGCTGCAGAAGCCTTCCAGGCCTCGAAGCGGCCGACTGCTACCTCCAGCCAGTCGGCAGTCCGACTGGGGGTGCAGGGAACCACCTCGCCGGGCCAGAGGGCGGCTAGCACCTCCGCCCCAGCACGCTAAAGACAGCGGAGCATGCGGTAAGCCGGCTGGATGCGGGTTTGAATCGCCAGAAGCTGCTCCTCAAGCGACCGGCCAACATCCGGTGCGATCTCAACCCCAGCCTGCTGTCGTGCATCATGGTTGGCCTCGATGGCTTGGGTGGCGGCAACGGAGTAACCAGGGAAGTAATCTGTACAAGGAAGAAAAAAGTAGCACGAAGTTAGAAGACAGACCAGATGCCAGGTGGCGAGCAAAGGGACGAGGAAGAAGGCGGCCTACCGTCAATCAAATCTTCAATCTGGCCGTAGCCTTCGCTCAGCTCTTGCCTCACCTCAGCCCAGCCCGCCGCCTCGGTCTCATACTCGGCTTGGAGGGCGGCCTCGCTGTCCTGCACCGCCTTCAGGGCCACCTTATGGCTCTCCTCCCGGCCGGCCAGTTTTTTGGCCAAGCGATCACGTTCCTGAGCCAGGGCGTCGCACTCGGCTTCCTTGGCACGAAAGGCGGTCTGGGCCCCACCTAGCTGCTTTCTCAGGTCGGCATTGGCCCCTGCAGATATGAAGAAGAAGAAAAAAGCAATAAGGAAGAAGTCGACAGGAAAGATCCGACCCGACTGCTCAGCAGTCGGCCCGAATCTCGGGGACTACACCCAGTGGGTGCACTGACGCGCCCCCACATGAGATAAAAATGAAGCACTTACTCCAGCTCTCAGTCAGATCAGTGGTCTTCTGGTTCATCTCTCAGACCTGGGAGTTAAAGGTAGTCGCGCAGAGGTTGTGATAGTCCTGCAAATAGGACGAAGGTGCGAATAAGAACAAGACATCAATCAAAGTCTACTAAGAAGTTCCAAGCCGCCTGCTCAGCAGCCGACTCGGAACTCGGGGACTACACCCAGTTGGTGCGCTGACACGTCCCCACGGAAGAAATCAAGAGCAATCGATGAAAAGTGGGAAGACTCACCCGAATGGCCGACCGTGTTCTAAGAAACTCTTGGGTATATTGCTTCAGCGCGGCGGCCTGGGACTGAAGCCGGTTCCGGACATCCCGCGCCGCCACGTTCAGCGCGGCCGTCCCACCACCCGACGTCCACTCTGGCGAGCTGGCGCTGGCCGTCTCCAGATCCTGGGCCGACGAGCTGGGGCCTGCGGTCTTCTACGGGTCCGGCGCTGAAGTCGCCTTACCTGCGCGCCGACGAGACGGCGACAGGACCACCAGATCCGCCCTCACAGCCGGTTCACCTCCGGCCGGCTGCTTAGGCGGCGCATCAGGCCGGCCGCCTTGGCCCACTCCAGTCAGCGATGGCGGTGCCGCCTCCCTCTCCTGGACGACTGCGTCGCCCTCCTCCCTCTCCATCATCAGCTGGTCGCGGCCGACTTCCACTTCCGGGGCACTGGGATATCGGGAGCCACGGTGCAAAGGGGGATGACGAGCTGTGGAGGCTGGTTACGCAGGGCCTCCGCCGCCCTCTCCGCTGCCGTGGCCTCTGCTTGAGCCTTGGCCGCCGCGTCGGCTCGCGCCTCCGCTAATTCCTCCGTCGTCTCCTGAGCCGCCCTGGCGGCGGCCGCCCTCTGCTCCTCCGCCTCCCGCTCCTTCTGCGCCTCCCGTGTGTTCCGCTCCGTCGCCGCCAGGAGATCGGCACGGGGGTCCACGCGGCAGGCACTTACAGACCCTCCCGCCGCTCCGACTATGGAGGCGGCAGCTGTCCGCTCGAGAGAAAGCGGAGCCCTGTTTGATAAGTCAAGGAAAAGGCTTAGAAGAATGTCAACCAAATAGAAAAAAGAAGGGCGTGAGAGAATTGACACTTACGCCGAAACCACATGCGGCTGCTTCACCACCTTGCAGAAGCGGTCTGCCTTCGCGGCCGCCTCATCTCGCTTGGTCGCCACCACAGAACCCTTAGGCTTCTTTGGCCGACTGCCGAAGAGGGTCGGTGTGGCTCGGCGTTTCTGCGTGCCACCACGAGCAGCCGGTGCAGCAGATGAGCCCGTGCCTTGATGATCGGACGCCGGCTGGTGGCGCGGAACAACTTCGGCCTCATCATCATCCGGCAAGTCCTCGAAGCCGACCTCGAGCCCGGAGCCACCCGCCTCGCCGCCTCCCCCTATGGTGTCGTCATCTAGAGCGGCCGCCCCCAAGTCGGGATCGTACAAGTCGTCCATCGCACGGTCGGGGACGAACTGGCGCTCCACCCCTGCGGCTCCAGCCGCCGGTCAAAGGAGGGAGCTCTGTTAAAAACAAGCCGACTGGTCAAGAGTTGGCCAGTATGAACTCGGCAACAAGAGAAGAAGAAAAGAAGGGAAGCTTAACGAAGGCGAAGGATTGGCGCGAGAGTACGGCTCCTTGCCGAACCACCACTCCTCGGTGAGTTTGCAGTTGGTGATGTAATTCACCATGTAAGATACCTTGGCGTGAGGCATCTCCTTGGTGCTTAGCCGACTTGGGTCAAATCGGCCGCACATCTGGCAAATCATGTGAGGGCGGCCTTGGAGTGGGAGCACCCGGCGCTCCACGAAGGCGGCTATCAGGTCGGACCCGATCAGGCCTCCGATTGGACCAGAACCCGGAGCCGTGCGATGGCGGCAGCCCCAGCCGGAGACAACGTCCTGGCTCGGAAGGACCATGAAGGCTGCCTCCCAGCCGGCGGGCTGGCTGCGTAAGCCGGTAGATTGACGAAGTCGCCTTGCGAGGCGATGTTCTTCACGTAGAAGTAAGATTTTTGCTAGAGCTTTACTGACTGGATCAACGCGATGGGCGGAAACGGGTTGTCGCCCACCGGTCTCCTCACGGCGATGAAGGCGCCGCATGGGGCAGGCACGCCCGCAACGACGGTGCCAAGTTTGGACTGGAAGAATTCCCCCCAAAGTTCAAGGGTGGGGAGGACGCCAAGGAAGCCTTCGCACAAAGTCACGAAGGCCGACAGCAGCACCACCATGTTTGGGGTGAGTGGTGCAGCTGGAGATGATAGAACTCAAGAAAAGAGTGGAAGAAACCGCTCGCCGGCAGGCCGACGCCGCGCAGGCAGTGCGAGCGGAAGATTACCCGCTCGTCCTCCTCCGGCGCCAGCGAGATCTCCCTCTCTGGCGCGGTACGGCCTGCACATAGTCTGTGCCCAGCTACCGCCGCGTCTTGCGGAGGAAGTCGATGTGGTCCTCATGGACATTGCAGCCATCCCAGGAGCTGGACCATGCCATGAGGACGGAGAGGCGACGGGAAATGCGCGGCGGTGGAGGGCGCGCGATTCAGCGACAGCAAAGCTATGGCGCGCCGGGAAGATTGATGGAGAGGCGGCGAGCAGCTGCGGTGACGGAGAGGAAGAAGAGGAAGAAATGGTGGAGCGAGGGCGTGCGTGCAAGCGTCTGCCGCTCCCCCTCCTCCCCCTACTTATAGCCTCGTGCGGCGAAGCCGAGGAGGCGAGGCATGGGGGGCGCGGGATTAACTGCGCCCACTCCCCCATGTCCCGCGATTATTATGCCCTAACAACGTACAAAAACCGCCGTCGGAAGGCGAGCGGCCCGTGCGGGCCGTAGAAGATCCACACTTGGCCCAAGGCATGGAGGTGGCGGGCCCCGGCCTGCGGCAACGTCCCGTCGCGCATGTGGGCTGGCAGGCTCCTCCAATCGAAGGGTGCCATGTGGCGCGCAGGCGGCGAGCGGCCAGCCCGCAGCCTGGCATGCGCGCCAGCTGGTTCCCGCCTTCAGGATTCAAAAAGCACCGCCGAGACGGCGCGCCTGATCAAAGCCCACTCCTAGTTGTCAGCTCTTTGGGATAGGAAGGTGATTGAGCTTCCCATTCCCCTTCTAGCCATGAAGCCCAACCAGCTTCGGGGACTACTGTCAAAGTAAATGACCACGGGTAGCCTAGCCGGCTCCCTTTGGCCCTTTGAAAAAATAATAGGCCGATCGAGCCTTCAAGCACCCGGGGCATGGGGCCGCCTTCCCCCAGCCGGCTGTCTCCCAGGCCGACTACTGGAAGGCGGCCCAGCCCTAAACTCTCATAAAGAAAGCCACGAGAGGGCGGACTCCAAGGAGCCGGCCATGAGAAGACCGACTCCAAGAAGCCGGCCCCTGGCAAGCGGCCAAGATCGTGCCCTCAAAGTCTGCACCCACATAACGGTGATGAGATAGGGCGTGGCCACAGTGAAGCCTGCCACCCCCGAATCCCGGAGCATGCATGGCCACAGTACGCCGTACGGGGCAGCCGTCACCCGTCCGGCGTGGCACTGTTGCCATGTTGACCATGACGCCACCCACGACAGGCTGTGAGTACGGCCCGCAGGCGGCGGGCCCCTTCAGTCAGAGAGACACCAGAAGGCGGTCAAGGCTGCCCCGGTCGGCCTAGGGTGTGGCCGACTCCCAATAGCCGGCTTGCTCCCCCATCGAGGTACGCGCACCATTAAGGAGACAAGACGAGGTAAGCCTACAATGAGAGCCCGCTAGGCGGCGGCACTGTAGCCATGCCTACCTCGACAAAGCCCTCATCATCAAGGGCGAGGCAACAGTAACCAGCCCCCGATAAGACCCCCAAGCGGTGGGGCCTGCCTGTCGACCAAGAGGCCGACAGTCGGTGGGACCCACCAGTCGGTGGGCCCCAGCAGTCGGCGGAGAAGCCGGCGAACATAGACACTGACGGCAAGGGCCCATGCCCAGCCAGATTACCATTGTACCCCTGGGGGGTAGGCCTATATAAACCCCCCAGGGAACCCATGCAAAGGGTTGATCTCGGAGAGTTTTAGACACTACATTGAGGGGAGAAGAGAGCTAGCCTTGCCCTTCTTCCTCCTCTCATCGAATAGCTCAAGGAGCCTCTTGTAGCCACTTGTTGATCTAGTGATCTTGCGGAGACCCCGCAAAGCGGGACTAGGGGTGTTATCTCCACGGAGAGCCCCAAACCTGGGTAAGATCCGCCGGCGTGCATGTCTTTGCCTAATCCCGTTTCCAGGCACCGACGATGTCTTACTGGCTCTCACAATGATAAGCCACCCGTTGGCATATGTCACACCTACCACTCGACAAACGTGTTAACCCGATAGGTCTTGGGCTGAGGCAACAGCAAAGGACAATAAAAACCGGTTAACCCGATAACCAAAAGAAGAAAAAGGACCAGTCAGCATGAAATTCTAGTACTTGTGGTGAGTCCGATTTTGCACCATCCAAAGAACAGACAAAAGCTGAGAGCTGAGCGCCTGCTCCAACCCCGCTTCGCGCCACTGGCCACTCCGGCTGCGGCGGCTACCTCCCCGCCCCTAGCGCCTAGCGGCATGGGCGCGCCGTGCTTCCCACGCTCTGGATCTTGCTATGGATCGATCGACGGGAGGGGGGATGGGATCTTTCCCCTGGTCCTTCTGCCACTCCACCACCCACCCCCGGCCGCCGTTCCCCTGCCTCCCCAGATCCGTTTTTTCCACCGCGGTTGCTGCTCCGTGGTGAATGCTCCAAGGATGGAGAGGCAGTTAGTGTGACGGATTCGATGGCGCAGCCGTCTCATCGTCTTCAATCCACTATTGTAGGCCCTGCATCTAGCACAATGGTTTCTTCAGTGCCTCCCCCTCATCGCCTCCAGTCCATCATCATCGCTTCGCCCCCCACGGTCAATCTTTCCTCTTCGGGGACGGACGGTGGGTGGACGGACGTCTCCTCCAATAAGAACCGCGGGCGCTGCTCTGACCTACCGGTCCATAGTGGGATTCCTCCGCCTCCTCGCCCGGATCGCCGGGCTGCGTTCAATGCGGCAGGCCTTCTTAAGCCGTTTCAGAGGCCGCTGCTTTCGATGCCTCAGCAAACTCCACCGCCGGAAGGACTGCCGCGACCCGCTCCACTACATAATCTTTGAGCGCCCTGGGCATTTCGGCTGCGAGTGCCCTCAAAATCCATGAAATGGCTCGGGCGGCCCTGCTGCAACTAGACTAGGTCCGCGGGCACCGCGTCCCCCCATTGCTTCCCACTTGCTGTTCCCGCCCCTGCCACCACCGCCTCCGCCGCCAGCTCCCCCCTGTTCCTCCCATGGCGGAGCTCGGCCTTGCTGATCCTGCGCGCCGCCCACGCTCCAGCCACAAGGTGGGCGTTTCCACACTGGAGGTGGAGCGGGCTGTCTTCTTCCTCACGCAGCACGCGGTCATGTTGCGCGCTTTTGAGGGAGTAGCGGGTACGTCTCCCATGGCAGTCGGGCGCTCCCTTGAAGCCCAGCTCTGCGTCCCACCCCATCAGCTACGGGTGATGGCGCACTACCCCGAGGACTTCCTAGTCGTCTTCACCCAGCCGGCTCACCACGCCAACGCCATGCGCCGCGACACCCTTCGTGTCGACAACGCAAACTTTACCATCCTGCCGTGGCGCGAGGATGACCATGCCGGCTTCACCACCATCAACCTGCACGTCCGTTGCGTCATCGAGCACATGCGTATGCAGTACTGGTCCATTGAGGGGGTGCAGGAGGTGTTCGGCGACAAGGTGTGCGTCGACCGCCTCGACAGCTGCACGCTGGAGCGTGGCCACACCAAGACCTTTGCATGCTGGGTCTGGCTGTGGGACATGGTGTTCATCCCCACAAGGCACACCTACTGGAAGCTGCCCCGCGGCATGGGGAGGGTCGAGGAGATGGAGGGATTCTCGCTGCCGGACCGCAGGGTGGCTCCTCCTCCGGGCGTGGCGCGGTACGACCTCCTCATCCACGTCGACCGCATTGAAGACTGGACGCCAAGCTCACCATCCTCCTCGCACTCGGCCAGAGCGGTTTTCCATCATCCGGCTCTGACGATGATGATGCGCTGCCACACATCCACCCGGAGACCTAGACCATGCACGTTGAGGACGGGTAGCGCGACGAGCATCACAAGCGGCTGGCTCGTGCGTCGGTGGCGGACACGGGCTGCTGGGGCATGCCTCTTGGTGGCCCTAGGCACGACCAGGACAATGATGGAGCTGGAAGGAGGACCTGGAAGGACGCGATTTTGGGGCGCAATCACGGCCACCACGAACAGGGCGAGGCTTCCTCCAAGGAGCGCCCCAACCGTAGCCGCTCCCCCCCCCCAGCGCATCACTGCTCCAGCAGCTCCAAGGGAAACTGGCATCATGGTGCACGCCACAGACGTAAGAAGTGCAGCGCCAAGGAGCACCGCCTGCCTAGCCCTCCCCTCACACGCATGGCGACGACATCGAGCAGGTCTTCTCTAACACCAAGAAGCCGGTCATGCCCATAAAGCGGGGACGCGCTGAAGATGCGCTCCTCGATGCTGAGATAGAAGCTGCGCTAGGTGCCCTGCTCGACTTCTCCGACAAGGGGAAGGCAACAGAGGGCAACAATGAGGCCGCGACTCCCGACATCTTCGGCTGCACCCCCTCCGGGCCAAACCCGGTTAACTTCAGCTGCCGCACACCCACTGCTGCATCCATGGTGGCGTTGCAGCTAGGAAAAGTGACCGAGCAAGTCTACCACCTAGAGATTGAAGATTCCGCTGCCGCTCCCTGCCACCTCTTCACTAACCCACCTCCGGCGCTGCTGCCCCTGCCGCCCGCCAAGCGCCGCTCTGCCCCGCCCAAGTCCCGTGCGACATCTGTGCCGTCGCCTCGCCAGAGTGCACGCCAGGGCCCACAGAACAATGCAACCCCGGTGGCCGAACGCGCCATGCTCAGGATGGTGAAGGGGATGGGACTACTGAGGCCTAAGGAGAAGATGACGGCTAAGGCGGCAGAGTCTCTCATCCGCAGGTTCGACGAGCCTCTCACCGACGAAGACATCAAAACCATCGCCAAGCTGACCAGGCTGAACAAGGATGCGCTCCGTGTGGTCGTGGGGTTGGCAGGACCTGACGTAGTTGCCGAGGAGGCCATCGTGTAGTCATGTTAGCTCGCCATCGTTACATCTGTTCCTGCCTTGGCTGTAGTCTCCGACAGCGGCTGCCATTAGGGTGGCTCGAGCTAGGTTTAGTTCTGCTTTGTAATAGTAGTGGTAGGTGCTGTAGCCGACACCATGGAGAGTTGGGGCCTATTGGTGGTCGATGGCGCCGCCCAACAAGTTTGGATGTGTACCTGTTTGCTAATAGATGTGTTCGCTATCGGAAATCGTGTTTGTTGTTGATGGAGAAGATCAGTGTGCCCAATGAACAGCACAAACCTTGCAATCTTGAGCTGGAATGTACGAGGGCTGAATTCGCTGGCAAAAAGAACTACTATGCGCCAGGTTGCTGAAGCTCAGCGGGCGTCCATCCTCTGCCTCCAGGAGACAAAGCTGGAGAGCTGGCAGCAATCCACCGTCAGAGATCTAAGAGGAACAACATTAGAAGGATGCGTTGTCCTCCCAGCTATGGGCACTAGGGGAGGAGCTGCTATTCTCTGGAACGAGAGTTTTGTCAGTTTTTCCTCTCAAGCAGTCGGCTCCTTCTCGACCACATGCAAGGTCTCGGTGCTTCATGATGGACCATGCTTCTGGCTGACAACTGTTTATGGCCCAGTGGATGACACACGAAAGGATGCCTTCCTGGCTGAGCTTGCTCATGCAGCACCCCCCTCCCGGAGAGCCGTGGTTGATCAATGGAGATTTCAATATCATTTATGAAGCTCGAGACAAGAACAACCTCAACTTAAACCGGAGGATTATGGGTATGTTTAGAGCAGCCCTTGACAGAGCTGGCCTCAAAGAAATTAAGTGCAAAAATAGAAGGTTTACCTGGAAAAATGGGAGGGAAAACCCAACTATGGTTAGCATTGACAAAGTTTTTTGCAACCTGGAATGGGAGGCCCTTTTCCCCTTGTTCATACTGATGGTAGAATCAACGGCCTGATCGGACCACTGTCCTCTCCTTCTGGCGAACACTTCTGCTCCGCATCGAAAGCCGACCTTCCGTTTTGAGAATTCCAGGCCAAGTTTTCCCCATTTCCAGGAGACTATTGCTAGGGCTTGGCAGCGGCCGGCGAACCACACTTGCCCTTTCGTTCAGCTGTAGAAGAAGATGAAAAGGACGGCTACGGACCTCAAAATATGGTCAAAAACCCTCTTCAGTGATGCAAAGCTTCAGTTCCACCTAGCCTGTCAGGTAATCCTCCGGCTAGATGTTGCACAAGAAAGCAGAAGGCTTTCAGAGAGCGAATTCCTCCTGAGAAAGCATCTCAAAATGAGGACCGTGGGATTAGCTGTCATGCAAAGAGCAAGAAAAATACAGGCCTCCAGGATCACTTGGCTCAAAGCTGGAGATGCACGCACGACATTTTTCCAAGCAAAAATCAATGCAAGGAGAAGAAAGAATTTCATTCATTCTCTGCAAACTGACACAGCCACGACCACTACTCATGAGGAAAAGGCTTCAGTTATCCACAACCATTTCCTAAATCTGTTGGGAAAAAGGAAACCAGAGGAAGAACCATCAATTGGGAGGAGCTGGACATGCCAACACTGCAAAACGAAGGGCTTGACAACCCCTTCTTTGAACAAGAGTTTTTGGCTGCCATCTAGGCCTCCCCAGCAGAAAAAGCGCCAGTCCCCGATGGTTTCTCGGGCACTTTCTATAGATCATGCCGGGCCACGATCAAGGATGATGTCATGGCGGTCTTTGACAAGTTTTCCAGGTTGGCAGATGGCAACTTTGCTGAACTCAACACAGTTGTGATCGCTGTCACACCCTAGCTAGTTCATGCATTAGAGTGCTTGCATCAGGTTTATCTTTCATCAGAAACTTGAAATGGGGATGACAGAACCCCCAGCACCCCCCTGAAACCAACTAGGGTTTACGAAAAATATTTTCAATGAACCTGAAATGCCCTTCTAAAATGTTCATCATCTCTGCCTTGGTCCTAAACCACTGCCAAAAATGGTGCACAAATTTCAAGGTCATCTTAAGGTCACTAGATTAAATCATTAGTTATTTTAATTTGGGCATTTAAATATTATAAAATATTTCAAATGCTCAAATAATCCCAAACTAAAATGCTCCATGTTGGATATATTCCAAACAGGGGCCATGTGTAGTTTGGTGATTTTTGAAGATGTCTAGGTATTTTTAGAAATGCAACAAACTTGCAAAAATAAAATAAAATAGAAATAAATGGGAAAGGGACTTACTTGGCGCAACACACCACCCAGCCCACCTGGCGGCCCAACACTGTGTTGGCCCATGCCAGCCAGCTACTTCGCCCCCGCCAGGCAGGCAGGGAGGTGACGCCGACGAGCGCGAGCTCGCCATGGCACCACCTGCTTGCTGCTTCGCCCGTGGACGAGCTGGACGACCTCCACGTTGCCCCCCGACCCCCTGGACACATCCATTCTTCCCCATCGCCTCTCCCTCGCTCCCCTCTGCCATGGCCGACACAGCCGCTGCCACCTCGCTGTCGTAGACGTAGCCACCGTCGTCTCTGCGCCGCCTCACCGTGTCCAGCAGCTCCACCGTCGTCTTCTCCATCGAGCAGGCCGAGCTCCGAGCGCTCACGTGCCCCGAAGCCACCGCATCAACCTCGCCCGACTCCGCCACCATCGGATATCCCCTTCGCCGTCACCGTTGCAGCAATTCGTCCCCGACCGCGCCGCCTAGTTCATCGTCTTCGCCGTGAGCTTCTGCCCCTTCCCTTCCCTCCCGTTCTCGCTGTCGTCCACTGCTTCGACTGTAACGAGTAGCACCGCACGCGCCGCCGCCTAAGCTCGTCGCCGACGATGCTTCGGCCAACTAACAGCCATGCCACCATGTCCAACGAGTTCACCTCGTCACGTAGACAACATAGGAGCTGGCCTTGAACCTCCAAGAGCCCCATAGAGGTGAGTTCAACCTCACCCGAACTCCGGCAGCCGCACAGCTCGTCGTCGGCGTCGTTTCCGGCGACCTGGAGCTCCACCACCACCACCACTCGACGCGGCTCACTCCCAGCTACCTGTAGATGGTCTCCGCCGCCCATTTGGTTGCCGGAGGGCAAATCCCGCAGCCTTCGCAGCGTCTGGACGTTGTCGGTGGCTAAACGCTAGCGAGTCAGCGTGGTTTGACCGCGTGTTTGACTCCCCTGATTCACTGACGTGTGGGCCCTGCCATCTGGTCAAACTTGGATTAGTTTTAATCTAATTCTAATTAACTTAATTAACTAACAGAGACACTGACTAGTGGGTCCCACTGGTCGGGTTTGACCTGGGCGCCCCTATTGACCTACTGATGCAATGCTGATGTTGGAGAATGTAGTAATTTCAAAATTTTCCTACGCACACGCAAGATCATGGTGATGCATAGCAACGAGCGGGGAGAGTGAATCCACGTACCCTCGTAGACCGAAAGCGGAAGCATTAGTACAACGCGGTTGATGTAGTCGTACGTCTTCACGATCCGACCGATCCAAGTACCGAATGTACAGCACCTCCGAGTTCAGCACACGTTCAGCTCGATGACGTCTCGCGAACTCCGATCAAGCAGAGCTTCATGGGAGAGTTCTGTCAGCATGACGGCATGATGACGGTGATGATGTTGGTACCGACGCAGGGCTTCGCCTAAGCACCGCTACGATATGACCGAGATGGAATATGGTGGAGGGGGCACCGCACACGGCTGGGAGAGATCAACAGATTAACTTGTGTGTCCATGGGGTGCCCCTTGCCTCAGTATATAAAGGAGGAGAGGAGGGGAGGCCGGCCGACCCCTATGGGCGTGCCAAGTGTGGAGTCCTACTAGGACTCCAAGTCCTAGTAGGAGTCCACCAAAGGGAAGGAGGGAAGAAGGAAGGAGAGGGAGGAGAGAAAGGAAAGGGGGGCCGACCCCCTAGTCCAATTTGGTTTGGGCTAGGGGGGCCGCGCACCCTGCCTTGCCCTGCCTCCTCTCTTCCACCACTTGGCCCAAGAGGCCCAATACTTCTTTCCCGTATTCCTGTATGTCCCCGGTACTCCAAAAAATACCCGAATCACTCGGAACCTTTCTGATGTCCGAATATAGTCGTCCAATATATCGATCTTTATGTCCGAGCCATTTCGAGACTCCTCGTCATGTCCCTGATCTCATCCGGGACTCCGAACTACCTTTGGTACATCAAAACACATAACTCATAATATAAATTGTCACCGAACGTTAAGCGTGCGGACCCTACGGGTTCGAGAACTATGTAGACATGACCGAGACATGTCTTTGGTCAATAACCAATAGCGGAACCTGGATGCTCATATTGGTTCCCACATATTCTACAAAGATCTTTATCGGTCAAACCGCATAACAACATACGTTGTTCCCTTTGTCATCAGTATGTTACTTGCCCGAGATTCGATCGTCGGTATCTCAATACCTAGTTCAATCTCGTTACTGGCAAGTCTCTTTACTCGTTATGTAATGCATCATCCCGCAACTAACTCATTAGTCACATTGCTTGCAAGGCTTATAGTGATGTGCATTGCCGAGAGGGCCCAGAGATACCTCTCCGACAATCGGAGTGACAAATCATAATCTCGAAATACGCCAACTCAACAAGTACCTTTGGAGACACCTGCAGAGCACCTTTATAATCACCCAGTTATGTTGTGAAGTTTGGTAGCACATAAAGTGTTCCTCCAGTATTCGGGAGTTGCATAATCTCGTAGTCATAGGAACATGTATAAGTCATGAAGAAAGCAATAGCAACAAACTAAATGATCAACTGCTAAGCTAACGGAATGGGTCAAATCAATCACATCATTCTCTAATGATGTGATCCCGTTAATCAAATCACAACTCATGTCTATGGTTAGGAAACACAACCGTCTTTGATTCAATGAGCTAGTCAAGTAGAGGCATACTAGTGACACTTTGTTTGTCTATATATTCACACATGTACTAAGTTTCCGGTTAATACAATTCTAGCATGAATAATAAACATTTATCATGAAATAAGGAAATAAATAATAATTTTATTATTGCCTCTAGGGCATATTTCCTTCAGCTGACGCAATGCTGATGCGGTAACTCCTTTTTCTGGATTTATTCTTTTTCAGGAAATTCCACAAATTAGTGCAAACTTCAAAAATTCATAGAAATTAATCTGTAACTCCAAATGTAGAGTGTTATATATGAAAAATGATCAGAAAAATCCAATCTATCCATTTGTACTGGTTTCTTGCATGTTTAAACAAGTTAACGTGCTGTTTAGTGCAAAACATGATAAAGCACTATTTAAGATCATTTATGGGTTTGTAATTTGAATCTTTGCTTCAAAATGGCTCAAACTCATCTGGTCATAGTTGCATTAGCCCAATACGCTCATTTTTCCATGTCTCATGCATGCATCATATTGTTGCACATTGTTTGTTGTTTATTGTGTATCGGTGCTCTCTGCGGCAGATTCTGCCCCTTAAGAGTACCGCGATATCCAAACGAGGAGCAATACTAGTCTACGGACCAGGCAAGCAACCAACCATTTGATCATATCGATACAATCCTATGTTCTCTCTCCTGCTGAGGGAGTCCTGGATTAAGGGGTCCTCGGACAGTCGGACTGTTGGACTATGAAGACACAAGATTGACTTTGTCCCGTGTCCGGATGTGCCTCTCCTTTGCGTGGAAGTCAAGCTTGGCGATTCGGATATTGTCGTGGAATTAACACGACAAATGTCCTAGTGTGAGGACTTAGTCGTGAGGCCAAAGTATCTATGTGGTAGCTTGAGAGGGGTTGAGCGAAATTGAGGAAACGCAACACAAGACAAAGATTTAGACAGCTTCGGGCCCAGGGAAACATCATCCGATAACAGCCCTACATGCTGTTTGTGGCTAGGTCTCATTATCATCACGAGAGAGTCGCCGTAAACTGGATCTCCCAGTTATCTCTGGATCTCCCAGTTATGTCTAACCCTTAAGATTGTCTCCCCTCCCCTCTTGGGGTGCCCTGCCTCTCTTTATATAAGTCAAAGGGGCGGGTTACATGTAGAGTCCATCTCGGACTAAGACTTAAACTATTTTGACTTCCCTTCATGGGCTTCTTAATGTCTCGGGCTTCATAACGTCTCGGGCTTCATAATCCCTGGCAACCCAGTTATCACTGTCTACCGGGTTATGACTGGTGCCGGTTTATGATGGTCTGCCGGTTTATGACTGGTGCCTGTTTATGATGGTCTGCCGGTTTATGACTGTCTACCGGGTTATGACTCCTACCAGTTTATGATTGTCTGCCGGTTTATCATCTGACTTAACTCCTGCCGGTTATCATCTGACCTAACTCCTGCCGGGTTATCATCTGACTTAACTCCTACCGGGTCATACCGTCTGTCTCAACCACCTGTCTTAACTGTCAGCCGATTTATCATCTGCCGGCTTACCAAGTCCTAGCCGGGTTATAACTCCGGCCGGGTCATATCGCGGGGTATATCCCTAACAGATATGAAGATTCCTTTCCCTGTAACCGACTCTGTGTAACCCTAACCCCCTTCGGTGTCTATATAAACCGGAGGGTTTAGTCCGTAGGACGGGAACAACAATCATAACCATAGGCTAGCTTTTAGGGTTTAGCCTCTATGATCTCGTGGTAGATTAACTCTTGTAATACTCAGATCATCAAGATCAATCAAGCAGGAAGTAGGGTATTACCTCCATCGAGAGGGCCCGAACCTAGGTAAACATCGTGTCCCCCGCCTCCTATTACCATTAGCCTTAGATGCATAGTTCAAGACCCCCTACCCGAGATCCGCCGGTTTTGACACCAACATTGGTGCTTTCATTGAGAGTTCCACTGTGTCGTCACCATAAGGCTTGATGGTCCCTCCAATCATCAACAACAACGCCGTCCAGGGTGAAGTTTTTTTTCCCCGGACAGATCTTCGTATTCGGCGGCTTCACACTGCGGGCCAACTCTCTTGGCCATCTGGAGCAGATCGACAGCTATGCCCCTGGCCATCAGCTCAGGTTTGGAAGCTTGGAATGCACCGCCGACATCCGCGGAGGCATGATCTTCGACGGCTTCGAGCCGATGACAGCCGCACCCTGCCGCCACAATGAACATGACCTAAATCTATCATCAGATGGTGTGCGGGAGATTGCACCAGTAACCGCACTGGCCCTAGATCCAGAGCGGAGTGCACCATCCGAGGGCGGGATGCTCAACCCCACCACAGAAGCGGCGGACTCAACAGCGCTGGAGGAGAACACAGATCTGACCTCCAATGAGGCCTGTTTCATCGGAACCTCGGACTCATCTCCGGCCGTAGGCTCCAAACCGCGTGTATCCGCACCCATCGAATCTGACCGGGCGCCGATCTTAGAGTTCAGCTCCGCGGACATCTTCCAACACTCACCCTTGGGCGATGTGTTGAACTCATTAAAGTCCCTCTCCTTGTTAGGAGATTCTTGGCCGAACTATGTCCGGCTTGAGTGGGAAGCGGACGACGAAGAACTTCGTTACCAACCCACCACCCACTTGATAGCCACTGTCGACGATCTAACCGACATGCTTGATTTTGACTCCGAAGACATCGACGGTATGGACGATGATGCTGGAGAAGAACAGGAACCACCGCCCACAGGGCGCTGGACAGCCACCTCCTCATACGATATATACATGGTGGATACACCCAAAGAAGACGATGGCGATGACACAAAAGATCCAGTTGAGAATAAACTTCCTTAGAAGTAGTCTAAGTGCCGACGTCAGCGGCGCCACTCTAAATCACGCCATGGTAAAAATAGCAATACCGGCACAAGACAGAATAGCACTCCGGACGATGCTGAAGACAACAAAGACCCCGCCAAGCCAAGCTTCGAACAGGCTGAATGGGAAGATGGACGAGCCAGCCCCGATGAACAGGCTGGGAACGACAACTCGGAGAATAGCAACTACATGCCTCTCTCCAAGGATGAGGTGAGCCTCGGCGACAAAGAATTTATCGTGCCAGAGGATCCAGTCGAGCAGGAGCATTTTAAGCGCCGGCTCATAGCCACTGCAAAAAGCCTGAAGAAGAAGCAGCAGGAGCTTCGATCTGATCAAGATCTGCTCACTGATAGATGGACTGAGGTCCTAGCAGCCGAGGAATACGAACTCGAGCGCCCAACCAAAAGTTACACGAAGCGCAAATTGCTACCTCAATTCGATGACGAGGCGTTGGAGCTAGCACTACCAGCGTACAGTGCGGCTGACAGACCACCACATGGACGAGATAAAACGACAATTCAGCATGAGCACCGGCCGGTATTGCCTCACCGAACAAATACAAAAACAACAGCTCGGGGTTACACACATGAACTGCGGTACAATTTGGAAAATAGAGCAGGACAAACCAGATCGATCTACGGATCGTGGGGGTGCACCCCAACGTGCAATGATGGCCAAGCCGAATATAACAAGCACAAACCTATCTGGGCCGAATATCGCAGGCCGGCTCCATTCGAGCTACATCCGGACACAGCCCGACACAGAGGTGCCGCACACCCCCTTCGCTTCACCGATGAAGTAATGGAGCTTGAATTCCCAGAAGAGTTTATACCCGTGAACATTGAATCATATGATGGAACAACAGATCCCACGGTATGGATCGAGGACTTCCTTTTCCATATACATATGGCCCGCAGTGATGATCTCCATGCCATCAAGTATCTCCCGCTAAAACTCAAAGGGCCAGCTGGGCACTGGTTGAACAGCCTGCCAGAAAACTCTATTGGCAGTTGGGAGAACCTGGAAGACGCATTCCTCGATAACTTTAAGGGCACTTATGTCCGACCTCCGGATGCCGATGAATTAAGTCATATAATCCAACAGCTCGGAGAGTCAGCCAGGAAATTCCGGACTCGTTCTTAACTAAAAAGAACCAAATCATCGACTGTCCAGATGCCGAAGCCCTAGCGGCTTTTAAGCACAATATCCGCGATGAGTGGCTCGCCCGACACCTCGGCCAAGAAAAGGCGAAGTCCATGGCAGCCCTCACGACGCTCATGACTCGCTTTTGTGTGGGCGAGGATAGCTGGCTAGCTCGTAGAAACAGCACATCCAGTAAACCTGGCACTTCTGAAGCCAGAGACAACAACGACAAGCCCCGACGCAACAGACACAAGTGTCGAAATAATGGCGATAACACTGAAGGCACAGCCATTGATACGTCTCCAACGTATCTACTTCTCCAAACACTTTTGCCATTGTTTTGGACTCTAACTTGCATGATTTGAATGAAACTAACCTGGACTGATGTTGTTTTCAGCAGAACTGCTATGATGTTGTTTCATGTGTAGAAAACAAAAGTCCTCGGAATGTCCTGAAAATCCTCAAAGGCACTTTTTGGAAAATATAAAAAATACTGGAGAAAGAATCAAGACCAGGGGGCCCACACCCTGTCCACGAGGGTGGGGGCGCGCCCCTGTCTCGTGGGCCCCCTGAGGCTCCGCTGACCTCAACTCCAACTCCATATATTCCGTCTCGCGGAGAAAAAAATCAGAGAGAAAGTTTCATCGCGTTTTACGATACGGGGCCACCGCCAAGCCCTAATCTCTCTCGGGAGGGCTGATCTGGAGTCCGTTCGGGGCTCCAGAGAGGGGGATTGTAAGTGCATCTAGTGCCCCTTAGTGATTTTGGTGTATTGAAGACTTATAGGTTAAGGGACTGATGCGTTTGTGAGTGTACACAGGTCTATAAGTCTATGAGGAGTTTGATATTTACAGAGAAAGTCGACCCCTAAAAATGAAGTTCTTCTTCTGAAGACTTTGGATTTCTGAAGACTTTGAAAGTGAAGAAATTGGTGTGACCTTGAAGACTTGGTATTCATTCGAGGAACATGAAGCGTGAAGACTTTTGTTTTTATAGTTTCATTTTCTCTTTGTTGAGTCATAGGAAACACCATACTTTTAAAGGGGGTCGAGGAAATACTAAGGAAAAATTTCCATGTGATGCTCAACTAAAAATCCTAAACCTACCAATCCCTTCGAGTGAAGCCATTGGAGATCTCATACAGTTCAGTCATATTCTTCAGTGACAGAGACGAAGTTCTTCTGGTATCTAAGGATTTTGTTCTGACTGAGGAGTTAGGAATTCGCCGGTGCGGATTGCCTACACAGTGAGGAACATGATAGCCCTGAGGTATTTGAGAGTCAAATATTCCGACCGTTGATGTGCTATGCGCCAGCTGACCCAAAATATCTACCCACCTAACGGTCATGTCAGACCAGGGCATTTATGTTTATCATGCTGGGCTGCTCACTA
Source organism: Triticum aestivum (assembly GCF_018294505.1). NCBI lineage: Eukaryota > Viridiplantae > Streptophyta > Magnoliopsida > Poales > Poaceae > Triticum > Triticum aestivum. The sequence continues at coordinate 565,145,575 of NC_057804.1, forward strand.
GGCTATAAATAGCCGCCCCCCTCAACCACTAGCTGGTTGGCTGCTCCGAGAGAAACTGACACTTGTCATTTGAGAGCAACCCATCCTCCGAGGACTTTGAGCAAAAATCATAAAGTGAGGAAAACCCAAACCCCAAACCTACAAACCCCAAAGTGATTGAGCATCACTGAAGAGATTGATCCTGCGTGGATCCGACGCCTGTTTCCTTTGAAGACTGTGCTTCTTCCAGACGGTTAGGCATCAAGGTCTAGAGCATCCAAGAGGAATTGTGGATCGCCGAGTGACCGAGTTTGTGAAGGTTCAGAAGTCAGCTGAAGACTTACCACGAGTGATTGGGCGAGGTTTGTGTGACCTTAGCTCAAGGATAATACGGTGAGGACTGTGTGTCCGGGACTGGGTGTCCTCGAGTTTAAGTACTCAGCCGCTCCAACCAGATGTACAACTGAGACAGCAGTTGGAACTGGTCTACCAAATCATTGTCTTCATCGAGCTTACTGGTTCTATTTCCTAAACTCTTTAATTTCCTCATCTCTGTTGTTATATGCTTGTTCATATCTGTTTGAAGACTTTGACTGAAGACTTTCTCAATTTCCTCAGTTCAATTTCTTCAGTCTGTCTGTCTTCATCTTGTGTTTACGCTTTCTATACTCTGTGCTTGTCTTCATTTCATCATGATGACTATGCGTGTGTTCTGCTATGTTTACTTTTGAGTACTTATTTCCGCTACAAGTAGTTCTTCATTTAGGAATTTCCTCACCAGCAAATTCCTCAGTGAAGAATTCATAAAAATCGCCTATTCACCCCCCTCTAGTCGATATAACGCACTTTCAATTGGTATCAGAGCAAGATACTCCCTTGTTCTGTATAATTTTGGTTTAACCGCGTGGAGTTTCAGTTATGTCGACCCCATATATGATCAAGGTCTCTGCTGGGTGTCCTACCTTCGATAGAACGGACTACCCCTACTGGAAGAATAAGATGTGAATGCATCTTGTGGCGATTGACAACGATCTCTGGTATGTTGTGGAAAATGGTGTTCCCTCAGTCACACCTTCCCTGAATGCTACTGATGTGAAGAGATTCAAGCAACTCGATTCTCAAGCGAAGAATACATATGTGGCCATCTGAGCAAAGGGCAATATGGTGGAGTGAGTGCTTTGGAAACTGCTAAGCTTATCTGGGATAGGCTTTCCAAAGTAAATGAAGGAGTCTCAACTCAACGTGACTATCGTGTCGATGTTCTTCGCAATCTCTTCAACCGCTTCAAAAGACTCAACAATGAAAATGTTCAGCAAACCTTCGATCGCCTCACTGATATCTCAAATGAGCTTCAAGCGCTTGGTGCCACTGATATCACCGATCATGAGGTGGTGAAGAAATTGCTGAGATCGCTTGATTCTTCATTTGACACTCTGGCATTGATGATTCAAGAGCGTGCTGATTACAAGTCACTTGATCCTGCTGATATTCTCGAGAGGCTAAACACTCATGAGTTCTAGCTTGCTGAGAAGAGAGATCTCTATGGTTCGAGCTATGGTAAACCACGTGCTCTGAAGGCCAAGGCAGTCTCTGAGTCTGAAGAAGAGGACTCCACTAGCAGCCTTGGTGATCCTGAAGAACTGAGCCAGGAACTAGCACTGCTCGTGAAGAAATTTCAGAAGTTCTCAAGACGTGGTCGCTTTGGAAAATCCTCAAGGAGCAATGATTCCTCATCCAATGACTACAATAAGAGGCTATGTCACAAATGCAAGAAACATGGTCACTACATTCAAGATTGTCCTTAGTGGGATAAGGAATTGAAGAAGAAGAAATACAAGGATTACAGTTCCGATGATGCCAAGAAGAAGAAATCTTCAAAGTCTTCATCATCAAAATCCTCGAAGTCTTCATCTCACAAGAAGAGCAGCTCCAAGAAGGGTCGGACATTCATAGGCAAGGAAATGGATTCTGAGGCTGAATCTGAGGATCATGAGGAAGAGGAGGCATCCGAGGAGTCCGAGTCCGGTGTGGCAATCCTGGCTCTTGCTACCACGTTCGTCAGCAAGTCTATCTTAAACTCTGAAGAAAATGGCAACACCAACAATGTTGATGAAGGCAATGATGACTACACTCACACCTATTGCTTCATGGAAAAGAGTGCCAAGGTAACTAAATACCCCTCCTCTGAATCAAGTGAGGATGAATCTGATGAAAATCTTAAGCCTAGCTACTCTAAACTTGCTAAGATTGTTGTGAAACAACAAAAGGCTATTGAAAATCTTCAAAACATGCTAGACAAAAGTGATGATATGTTGGGTGAAGAAATGGATCGCACTAAAAACTTAACTGAAAATCTTTAGAGACTTCAGTCTAAGTTTGACAATCTTCAAAGTCATCATAACACTCTCTTATCTGATCACGAGAAGCTTTCTTATGAATTTCTTCAAAGAAAGCAAGATCTTGAGAAGCTAAGAGTGAGTTATGAAAATCTTTAGAAGGAGCATGATTCATTACTTGCTCAGCAAATCAGTGCTACTCAGGAAGAATTTGATCCTCCATGTCTGAAGTGCATTGAACATGAATCTGCTAATTCTTCACCTGAATGTTATAATGCTTCTAATGCTACAAATTCTTCACCTGTCTCTGCTATCACTAATTCCTCATCTGAGGACATTGCTAGTATCACTGATGATGTAGAGCTGAAGGAATTGTACATGACAAGCATGTACAAAAGCCTCAAAGGGCATCAAACTCTTTGTGATGTGCTTAAAAAGTAGATCCTCAACAGGAACCCTAGGAAAGAGGGTATTGCCTTTGAGAGGAAACTCAATGCTGATGGAACATATTGGAAGCCTGAGCAGTACCCCAAAACCTCATGGGTTGCTGCAAAGGGACCTCTAGTTGATCCATCCAATTTATCTGGCTTTACATGTGAATCTCCTCATTCTTCTGATGAGTCATTTGACTCCAACTATAAACTGTTCAAAAATCAGAATGGTGAAGTATTTGCTAGATATGTTGGCACTAACTGCAGGAACGGTTCCCCTATGAAGAAAATTTTGGTTCCCAAAAGTTATCTTGAAAGTCTTCAGGTGAATGTCCTCATGACACCACCTGTGAAGAACAGCAACCCCAGACCCAATTCTTCACATGGACCCAATTCTTCACATGGATCAAATTCCTCAAAAGGATCAAAATCCTCATATGATCATCATCGTGCTAACCCTTCTGTTTCGCAGGGTAGAGCTAAGGGCTATGAATATGAGCATTATTCTTCTAATCATTATGTTCATAAGTCCTCGAAGAATTTCTCTACTTATTCATATGCTTACCCTAACCCCTCTTATGTGAAACGAAGCATACTGGCTTCTATGCAACCTTTCTCATATGGTGCACACAGAGTGATGAATTCTTTGCCACCCCTTCAGATGTGGGTGGTGAAGAAAAAGAACTAATCTCTTATGCAGGGTCAGGTCTCCAGATGTGCTCAAAACATCTGAAGAATTAGCTGGAGACCTGAAAGTGCCTGAAAGGACGCAGGATAATCATGAAATAAATGATTGTTCATTTCACACGTCCTCATACTCATTTATCTGTGCTGTTGCTTGATGAAATTGATCTGATGATGTTGACGTCATATTCTTCACTGATGAAGTATATGAGTTTGTAAGTTGCACTAATTCATCTGCAGGATGATCAACCCAAAGCCAATGAGTGGGTCCTCGATAGTGGATGTACAAATCACATGACTGGTGACAAGAATCTATTGATGGATACTCCTTTATCACCGTCACATCTGAAGCATATCTTATTCGCTAACAAAGGCAAAAGTCAGGTATTGGGTCTAGGTAAGGTTGCGATCTCAAAGGATCGACACATGGACAAAGTCATGCTTGTCGAGTCCTTAGGATACAACCTCATATCTGTCTCAATGCTTTGTGATCTTGATATGGTTGTTGTCATTGGCAAATATCTTTGCGTTGTGATCATGGAAGCTGACAATTCCAAAGTCTTCGAAGGCTTTAGGAGAGGAGACTTGTACATTGTTGATTTCCCTACAGGACCACAACCGTCCGTGTGCTTACTTGCAAAAGCTTCAGAAGGCTGGCTATGGCATCGACGACTTGGTCATGCTGGCATGAGGAATTTGCACACGCTTGAGAAGAAGAAGCATGTCATTGGCATTGAGAATGTCAAATTCCTCAAGGATCACTTATGCGGAGCTTGTGAAGCTGGAAAGATGACCAAGGCCAAGCATCCAGCAAAGACTATCATGACTACCACTCGACCATTTGAATGGCTTCACATGGATCTCTTCGGTCCTAACTATTATTCTGCTGTTACAAATGATGCATCTCTATATGGCTTTGTTATCATTGATGATTATTCTCGTTACACATGGGTGCACATTGTCACTTACAAACATGAGGTGCAGGAAGTCTTCAAACGATTTTCCTCGAGGGCTTCAACCAACTTTGGTGTGAAGATCAAGCACATCAGAAGTGACAATGGGACTGAGTTCAAGAATTCCAGTCTTGATGGCTATCTTGATGAACTTGGTATTACTCATGAGTTATATGCTCCTTATACTCCTCAGTAGAATGGCGTCGTGGAGCATAAGAACATAACTCTTGCTGAAATGGCTCGCACTATGCTTGATGAATACAAGACACCTCATCATTTCTGGATTGATGCAATTGATACTGCGTGCCACATCATCAACAGAGTATATCTTCACAAATTCTTCAAGAAGACTTCCTATGAACTCCTCACTGACAAGAAACCCAATAGAGCACCTACCTTCTATGATAGATGAACCAGCACCTGAGGACTCTATCAAGTTCAAGGCTACTGAGGATGTCATCCCTACTGAAGAATCTGCTGAAGAATTCATTCCAGAACGTGATGAACGTCAAGCTGGCGCACCTGAAGAAAATGGTGCTGAAGAAAATGCTCCTAAAGAAAATGCGGATCAAATTCGTCGAAGACAACCCACTCATCCTCGCATTGCAAACGAAGTGCAAGTCGAGAAGATCATCGATGACATTAGAGCACCAGGTCCTCTCACTCGCTCAAAGGCTTCACATTTATATAACTTTTGTGGGCACTTTGCTTTTGTCTCTATCTCAGAGCCCACTCAGGTAGATGAAGCATTTCTGGAGCCTGAGTGGATTCAAGCTATGCAAGAAGAATTCAATCAGTTCGAGCTCACCAACGTCTGGGAACTGGTCAAACATCTAGATCCTCGGAAGCATAACATCATTGGCACAAAATGGATCTACCGCAACAAGCAAGATGAAAATGGCCTTGTGCTGAGTAATAAGGCATGGCTTGTAGCTCAAGGCTACACACAGGTTGAGGGTATTGATTTCGATGAAACTTTTGCACCTGTTGCTAGACTTGAGGCTATTCGCATATTACTTGCTTACACTAACCATCATAATATCACTTTATATCAAATGGATGTGAAAAGTGCATTCCTCAATGGTAAGCTTGAGGAAGACATATATGTTGCTCAACCCCCAGGTTTTGAAGATCCAAAGAATCCCGACAAAGTCTTCAGACTCAACAAGGCCCTATATGGCCTCAAGCAAGCCCCTCGGGTGTGGTATGATACTTTGAAGGAATTCCTCATGAAGAAAGGCTTCAAATCTGGTTCACTCGACCCAACTCTTTTCACTAAATCTTATGATGATGAATTGTTTATGTGCCAAATATATGTTGATGATATTATCTTTGGCTGTACTGACGAATGCTATAGTGATGAATTTGCCTATATGATGAGTGAAGAATATCAAATGTCTATGATGGGAGAATTGAAAAAAAATTAGGCCTTCAAATTCGTCAACAACGCAATGGCATATTCATATCTCAGGAGAAATACCTCAAAGATGTATTGAGGAAATTCGGCATGCAAGACTGCAAAGGGGTCAAAATTCCAATGCCCACAAATGGCCATCTATGCACTGATGAAAATGGTAAAGACTTCGATCAAAAGGTATACCGCTCCATGATTGGCTCTTTATTGTACCTATGTGCATCTAGGCCAGATATTATGCTTAGTGTTTGCATATGTGCCTGATTTCAAGCTACACCGAAGGAATCACACCATAAAGTTGAGAAGCATATTCTTCGATATCTAGCTCACACACCAACACTTGGATTATGGTATACCAAGGGCTCTTCATTTGATCTCATTGGATATTCAGACTCTGACTATGCTGGCGATCGCGTGGACCGCAAGTCAACATCAGGCACATGCCATTTCCTCGGACGATCTTTGGTCTGTTGGTCCTTGAAGAAACAAAATTGTGTATCACTCTCCAGTGCAGAAGCTGAGTACAATGTTGCTGGACATGCTGTGCTCAATTACTATGGATGAAGCAAACACTCAAGGACTATGACATCAACATGAAGAATGTGCCTCTCTACCGCGACAATGAGAGCGCTATCAAGATTGCTCATAACCCAGTTCAGCACTCGAAGACAAAGCACATCCAGATTCATCATCATTTTCTTCGTGATCATGTGTTGAAGGGCGACATCTCCATCAACCACGTCAGCACTGAAGATCAACTAGATGATATCTTCACTAAGCCCTTGGATGAGAAGAGATTTAGCAAGTTGTGGTGTGAGCTAAATATCCTAGAATCTTCGAATGTTCTCTGAAATGGACACACATCCTAACACTAATGCTGACTTGATGACTTAGATGCACAACACATGAAGTAACATTTTTCTTCAATCAATGAAGACTAACCCTCTAAGTGTGAAGAAATTAATGAAGAAATTGATTCTCAGAGCCCTACGACAATTGTACGCGGTGTCTGAAATCAGCTTTCTTATACGGTGGGTTACGCCACCAACCAAAGTTGAAAATCTTCAATTTGAGTTTTTCTTCGTTTTTGAAATTCCTCAGTTTTTCAAATTCTTCAACTTTGCATTGTCTTCACTCTTTCCGGTGTTGTTCTTCATTTGAATATATATATATATATATGAGTTTTATGTCCTCTACAACATTCACTTATTGCTATTTCTTCAAGTTGATTTCTTCTGCTAAGTGAATGTGATCGGACCCTTCCCCCTCTATGCTAAACTCAACCCAGTCTATTCACAAATTCTTCATGTGCGTTCTAATTTGAAACTCGTTCAAAATCTTCACTGTGTCCTTGACAGCTGAAGGAATTGCGAACGGAAACTTAAAATAATCTTATCTAAATTTTCGGCTTTGCCACTCAAACCGTTTCGCATCCCAGGACAATACTTATCTATTCACCCACGATCCTACAAGATCGCCACCTCACAGTACGTGGGTGACACATGTCACGTGAATGAGAAGGGCCAGGGGCACGTTCGTCCGAAATCTTCGGGCGTACAGTTTTTCACCACCACTATAAATACCCCAGCCTCTTCCTCACTTCACTTTTACTTCGCTCGACCTCACTCCCGCTCGAGCTTTCCGAAACCCTAGCGCTGCCGCTACTTCATCGTCGCCGGTGAGGAAGAGCTTCACTATCTCGACCTCGTCGTCGTCGTACTCGCGCCGGTTGCGGATTTCTTCACTCCACTGCCGCCGTAGCCATCTTCCTCTGCCAAGTTAGGGCGTGGAAGATCTGAACGGATGAGCTTCACTCCTACACTTCCCAGTTCGTCATGTTCTTCACTTCGGGTAATTAAAAGTTACTTTTACTGCCCGCTTTGATTCATGTGTTTTTCTTGAAAATCTTCAAAGGTGTTTGTTCTTCAAATCTTCACACACTAAACACCTCACATGTTATCTGTTCTTGATTTGTTTCTCTAAGCAATGACTTTCTTTAAGATTCCTCAATTGTGTGGATTCTCAAATCTGTAAAACTCTGGAACCTAAGATAAAGAACGCTTAGTGAAATTCTTCAAGACTCATCTGGTCAAATCCTCAAACCTATTCTTTTTGAAAATCTTCTGAGAACGCATATGACCTCTCCAAATTCCTCGCAACTATACTCTGTTCACAGGTACAAATGTCCGCTGCTGAATCACTAGGTTCTCATCAACTTAACTCATTTGCAGCGTTCCTCGAAGAAAAGTTGCATACCTCTTCAGAAACTTCAGTTGTTCATATTCCTCAGCTGAAGAAAATGGGCAATGGTAAGAAGCCACAGAAGGGAGGAAAGAAGCCTGAGGTTAATACTACGTTTGAAATCCCTGAGGGCATTTATGCTGGGTACTGCACAACCCCTGAGGAAGATAGAAATCAACGCAAGGTGCACATTCAAAAGATAGAGAGGAGATGGGCACGAGAATGGAGGGAGTACAGGTATGTTACTCCCAAGTATATGAAGAAATTCACACTCAACCCTCCATGCTCAAGACCTCCATTGGCACCAGGCCAAGTGGCAGATCCCACCAGCCTCAAGTGCGGTGAGGACTATGCTGATGAATGGGCAAAGCACCAGGCCAAACTGGCCAAGCAAGCAAAAGAAGCAGTGAAGAAATTCAATGCAGACTCTGCTACTGCTGCTACCGCTGCTGAGGCCTCTGCTAGCGAGCCAAAGAAGACGATGCCTAAGAAGCCTGCTCACAAGTCAAGCGCTTCTTCTTCAATGCCCTCACGGCCAAGCTCCTCGGCAATGCCCTCAAGGCCTGAATCTTCAAAGCCCTCAAGGCAAATTCCTCAGTCTGCTCCTCCTCCTCCAAAGTCCTCAGCTCCTCCGACAAAGTCTTCAGCTGCTCCGATCAAATCCTCAGCACCTGTGCATCTTGCCACTAGGCAAGGACCACAGGCATCTCGATTGCCTCAGGAGCATCTGCAAGTTCCTCAGCTACACCAAATTCCTCAGTTGGCCCCTCTCTGCTCAAGAAAAAGACCACTGCTGGACGAGGCCTTCGACCAAGTCCTCACAAGAAGCAGGTCACCTTCCAAGTTCCCTCTGATGAAGATGAGGCTGATGATGAAGAACTTGCTGAAATCATCAGAGACAGGCAAGCCAGGGCCGCTAGAGCCAAAGGTAGAAACGTGCCACTTCTGTTGGATCCAAAGTTGATCCTCGACTTCATTGACTTATGGCACAAGGACCCTAACACGCCTTTGCCGGAGATGAACCTCACTCCAGGTCAAAGTCATGTTCTGACTGCCTTCATTGAGGACGAAAAGTGGAAATTTGAAGAAGGCAGAAAGCTGAAGAAAGCGCAATACAAGAAACAATGCTACCTCAAGGACAATGTCCTCACTCTCACTCCTGAGCAGCTCATTGCCTTCCAAACTAAAATCAAGCAATTGAGTGATGAATTCGATCGCTACTATGCTGATTGGAAGGGCACCAAGGTTTGGTTCGTCAATCTGACAAATAAATTCACTTCAAGTGTTGCTCCTCCTGTGCACATTGAAGTTACACCGGCTGAAGCATCTGCTCAGCCTACTTAAGAACATGCCAGCACCGCTGATGACAATCAGGCTGCTGAAGAAAATGAGAGTGCCAGGGCTGATGACTCCATTCCAGCTGCTGAAGGTATTGCCAGGGCATCCACTAGTGGAGCGCCTGAAGAAAATGAAGAAGTCAAGGCACCTGCAACAGTTGCGCCTGAAGAAAATGATCCAAAGTCCTCTGCACCTCCTGCGCCTACTCCAACTCCGATCCTTCCATCTGCCTTAGATGTGAAGAAGACCAAGGCTGCAGAGCGTGTAGCCGTGAAGAAGAGGAAGGCATCAACTTCATCAGATTCTTCAGCTCTGAAGAAAATGAAGCCTTTGACAAGCTCAACTGAAAATCCAATTGATGCCATTCCTGTCTCTTTCATGCCATCAAAGGACCTTGTTCCGTTTGGTGAAGATTATGTGATTCCTGAGGAATCAGATGAAGAAACTCCTTCTGCTGCTTTGACATAGCAGTTGGATGAAGAAATTGAAGTGGATACAATCCCTTCAACCCCAGTCATCTCCTCACCTATGCCTCAGTTCACTGCTGAAGAGGAAGGTGTTGAAGAAATGGAAGATGAGGATGTGGACATCGGCTGTACCACACCCGTACTCGATGATGACTTTTGGGAAAGTCAACACCCCAACTCTCCGTTGTTCACTCCACTACAAGCAATTCCTCAGTCCCCAGCTGCTACTGAAGTGCTAATGGGATCTGAAGAACCTCATGCAACCCCGTCTGTTCATGAAGAAATTCCAGCCTCTAGTGCTGAAGAAAATGTAAATGAAGATTTGAAGACCTAGGCTGAAGCTGCAGAAGAGCCTGAAATTCCTCAGCCTGAGGGACCTGAGATTGCGATTCCTGAAGCAGTGATGCAATTGACTGACACTCCTCAGCCCAAGCCAAAGGATCCCTTCTCAAAGAAGCAAAAATTCAAGGCTGATGATTTCTTCGGCGAGCGGGTGTTCTTAACTGAATTCAACCCATATGACAATGCTCGTGTTAGAAGGAAGCATTTCTGGATTGTCAGCCAGGCCAACTTCTATTCTTCAGTACTCTTCGACAAGGACAAAGTCTTTGAACATGAGCACATTCCTCACGTGGACAAGGAATCCATGCCTTGCTTAACACAAGTCCTCAGCATGATTCATGATGCAAGCTTGCTCAACTTCTGCTCTGACATCGTCGACTGGAATGAAGAGCTAATTCTTCAGTTCTATGTGATGCTGCATATCACTGGTGAAGCAAATGACATCAATACTTGGGTATTGAATTGGATGACCGAAAACACTCACTACAAGGCACCAGCCCCTGAATTGCTTCATGCCTTGTCACTCAGTCCTCCACTTGAGGTGCTCGTTGTCTGTATGATGAGCCTGAACTCACTGCTCACTATATGCAAGTGCTCATGAAGCCACTGAAGCCTGGTCAAGCCCCAAGGACCAACTTTCTCGTGAAGGAATTGCTCTATGTGCCAAGAACCATCTATCGCATACTGACGAAGACCATGAGTCCTATCAAAGGCCATGACTCATCCGATGAAGAAGTTATCGGGATGATGAAGAATATGCTTTTCAACATAATGCATTGCATCCCCATAAACTATCATGATTTCTTCATGAGGACTCTGGCAAATGTTGCGCTTTCACCATTTGAGCTGAAGCCTTACGCGCCATGGATCATGAGATTCCTCAGATCAAGGTCATCACTCAACTACAAGGCTGATTTTCAGAATCACCTCAGCTACTTGCCCCCTATTGAAGTCCTCAAGCGGACAATTTCCTCACCTGATGAGAAGGGCAAGTCACTAGCCGTTATCGATGAAGGCATTCGTCCATTGGATGGTCAGTTCCGCAAAGCTGCATCTTACTCCACCAATGATGACTCTGCCACTCATGATTCTGCTGTCAATGCTACCAAGTCAAGTCCTCAAGCTACTGCTCCTCGTGTGATGACTGACCGTGAACTGCTCATAAGTCTTCACCAGAAGGTGGATCGAAACCACAAATGGGTTAAGTGTCAGTTTGGTTCTATTCTTCACAACATGACCTCTACACATAATGAGTGAAGAAAAACCATTACTACCTCCATGAAGTATTTGATCGCACCTGGGCTATTCTGGCACATCTATATGGTGAAGAAGATTTGAAGCAAATGGGCTTCAAGGAAGATTTTGACTGGCCTGCTCCTCCACCGAAGAAATACAAGAAGGTCAAAGTTCCTTCCTTGGTGGCCAGTTCATATTCTTCATCGCGCGACACAGACGAGTATGAAGACTTGGATGATACTGCAGCAGGCCCTACATCGACTCAAGACCCCAACAACGCTGGCGCTCCTCCATCTTCATGATATTCTTTAGGGGCGTTAGTCCTCATTTTCAACCCTTTTGGTCATCCGATGACAAAGGGGGAGAAATTTGAGTTAGTCTTCAAGCGGGTCTATCCTATATGGGTGTTTTTTTGCTAAGTTACAACTCTCGTTCTTCTGATGACTTTGCTGAATCGAGTTGTAATCTTAACCTCTATGGTGCCTGATACTTTTGTTGTGTTCTTCTGCATGCTTATTCCTCATAAATGTTAATGCACACATGCTGAATTACATCAGTCACCATATTTCATCATGCATTTCAAATTCTTCATATTATATGTCAAATGCGTGTATGAATTACAAGATATAGGGGGAGATCTCCATGATTATACTCTTCAAGTGTGCATTGCTTCAAAAGCAAATTCCTCACTATGCACATCTTCAGGGGGAGTTCTTCTATATCTTGCAATCAAATTCCTCAATATCAGTATTTACACTTCATATGTTTATCCCCGTTGAAAACTTAAACTATATTGTCATCAATCACCAAAAAGGGGGAGATTGTAAGTGCATCTAGTGCCCCTTAGTGATTTTGGTGTATTGAAGACTTATAGGTTAAGGGACTGATGCGTTTGTGAGTGTACACAGGTCTATAAGTCTATGAGGAGTTTGATATTTACAGAGAAAGTCGACCCCTAAAAATGAAGTTCTTCTTCTGAAGACTTTCTGAAGACTTTGAAAGTGAAGAAATTGGTGTGACCTTGAAGACTTGGTATTCATTCGAGGAACATGAAGCGTGAAGACTTTTGTTTTTATAGTTTCATTTTCTCTTTCTTGAGTCATAGGAAACACCGTACTATTAAAGGGGGTCGAGGAAATACTAAGGAAAAATTTCCATGTGATGCTCAACTCAAAATCCTACACTTACCAATCCCTTCGAGTGAAGCCATTGGAAATCTCATACAGTTCAGTCATATTGTTCAGTGACAGAGATGAAGTTCTTCTAGTCTCTGAGGATTTTGTTCTGACCGAGGAGTTAGGAATTCGCCAGTGCGGATTGCCTACACAATGAGGAACATGATAGCCCTGAGGTATTTGAGAGTCAAATATTCCGACCGTTGCTGTGCTACGCGCCAGCTGACCCAAAATATCTACCCACCTAACAGCCATATCAGACAAGGGCATTTATGTCTTATCATGCCGAGCTGCTCCCTAGGCTATAAATAGCCGCCCCCTCAACCACTAGCTGGTTGGCTGCTCCCATAGAAACTGACACTTGTCATTTGAGAGCAACCCATCCTCGGAGGACTTCGAGCAAAAATCATCAAGTGAGGAAAACCCAAACCCCAAATCTACAAACGCCAAAGTGATTGAGCATCACTGAAGATATTGATCCTACGTGGATCTGACACTTGTTTCCTTTGAAGACTGTGCTTCTTCCAGACGGTTAGGCGTCAAGGTCTAGAGCATCCAAGAGGAATTGTGGATCGCCGAGTGACCAAGTTTGTGAAGGTTCGGAAGTCACCTGAAGACTTACCACGAGTGATTGGGTGAGGTTTGTGTGACCTTAGCTCAAGGAGAATACGGTGAGGACTGTGTGTCCGGGACTAGGTGTCCTCGAGTTTAAATACTCAGCCTCTCCAACCAGATGTACAACTGAGACAGCAGTTGGAACTGGTCTACCAAATCATTGTCTTCACGGAGCTTATTGGTTCTATTTCCTCAACTCTTTAATTTCCTCATCTCTGTTGTTATGTGCTTGTTCATATATGTTTGAAGACTTTGACTGAAGACTTTCTCAATTTCCTCATTTCAATTTTTCCAGTCTGTCCGTCTTCATCTTGTGTTATCTTGTGTTTACGCTTTCTATACTCTGTGCTTGTCTTCATTTCATCATGATGACTATGCGTGTGTTCTGCTATGTTTACTTTTGAGTACTTATTCTGCTGCAAGTAGTTCTTCATTTAGGAATTTCCTCAACAGAAAATTCATCAGTGAAGAATTCATAAAAATCGCCTATTCACCCCCCTCAAGTCGATATAACGCACTTTCAGGGATTCGTCATCGTCATCATCATCAACCATCCTCCATCACCAATTTCATGATGCTCACCGCCGTGCATGAGTAATTCCATCGTAGACTTGTTGGACGGTGATGGGTTGGATGGGATTTACCATGTAATCAAGTTAGTTTTGTTAGGGTTTGATCCCTAGTATCCACTATGTTTTGATATTGATATTGCTATGACTTTGCTATGCTTAATGCTTGTCACTAGGGCCCGAGTGCCATGATTTCAGATCTGAACCTATTATGTTTTCATGAATATATGTGTGTTCTTGATCCTATCTTGCAAGTCTATAGTCACCTATTATGTGTTATGATCCGACAACCCCGAAGTGACAATAATCGGGATACTTCTTGGTGATGACCATAGTTTGAGGAGTTCATGTATTCACTATGTGTTAATGCTTTGGTCCAGTTCTCTATTAAAAGGAGGCCTTAATATCCCTTAGTTTCAGCTAGGACCTCGCTACCACGGGAGGGTAGGACAAAAGATGTCATGCAAGTTCTTTTCCATAAGCACGTATGACTATTTACGGAATACATGCCTACATTACATTGATGAATTGGAGCTAGTTCTGTGTCACCCTATGTTATAGCTATTACATGAGGAATCGCATCCGACATAATTATCCTTCACTGATCCATTGCCTATGAGCTTTTCACATCTTGTGTTTCGCTTATTTACTTTTCAGTTGTTATTGTTACAATCACTACAAAACCCAAAAACATTACTTTTGTTGCCGTTACCTTTATTATCATATTACTTTGCTACTAAATACTTTGCTGCAGATACTAAGTTATCCGGGTGTGGTTGAATTGACAACTCAACTGCCAATACTCAATATTCTTTGGCTCCCCTTGTGTCGAATCAATAAATTTGGGTTGAATACTTTACCCTCGAAAGCTGTTGCGATCCCCTACACTTGTGGGTTACCAAGATCAATTTCTGGCGCTGTTGCCGGGGAGCATAGCTCTATTCTCTGAGTCACTTGGGATTTATATCTATTAATCACTATGAAGAACTTGAAAGACGCTAAAACCAAGATCTATCCCTCAACTACGAGGGGAGGTAAGGAACTTCCATCTAGCTCCGCACTAGATTATCCTTCTGTTATGAGTAAGTTTGCGACACCTAAACCTGCTACTACTATGAATTCTGATATGTCGCACGTTATGGATGATGTCACTTCTGCTTTGCATGATACTTATGATGAAACTACTTCTGTGCATGATACTACTTTGCCATTGTGTGAATTTCTTGATCAACAACTTTCTAGGGCTAGAGAGAACGAAATTATTGAAGATGCTATTATTGATGATAGTGATGATGAAGGTTCTCCCAATGATTATGAATTTCCTGTTGTTCCTGAGGGTTATGTTATGAATGAAGAAGCTGCTAGAGCTATCTTTGCTTGCAATGATAGATATGATCTTCAGAAATTATTAGCTAAATGGAAGCAGCAGTCTCTTAATGCTAGAATGAAACCTGACCCTACTTTTGCTACTTCACCTATCTGTGTTACTGATAAGGATTATGAATTCTCTGTGGATCCTGAAATTATTACTTTGGTAGAATCTGATCCTTTTTATGGCCTTGAATCTGAAACTGTTGTGGCACATCTTACCAAGTTGAATGATATAGCTACCCTGTTTACTCATGATGATAAATCTCGCTACTTTTATATCCTTAAGATATTTCCGTTCTCATTAAAGGGTGATGCTAAGACTTGGTATAATTCTCTTGCTCCTGGTTGTGTGCGTAGTCCCCAGGATATGATTTATTACTTTGCTACTAAATATTTCCCTGCTCACAAGAAACAAGCTGCCTTGCGGGAAATATATAATTTTGTGCAAATCAAAGAAGAGAGTCTCCCAAAAGCTTGGGGGAGGCTTCTCCGATTACTAAATGCTTTGCCTGATCATCCTCTCAAGAAAAATGAAATACTTGATATATTTTATAATGGACTAATTGATGCTTCCAAGGACTACTTGGATAGTTGTGCTGGTTATGTTTTCCAGGAAAGAACAGTCGAGAAGCTGAATTACTATTGAATAAGATGTTGACTAATGAAAATAATTGGACTCTTCCTAAGCCAATTCCTGAACCAATTGAGCCAACTCCTGAGCCTATTCCTAAACCCACTCCTAAGAAGAGAGGTGTTCTATTTCTCAGTCCTGAAGATATGCAAGAGGAAAAGAAATCAATGAAAGAAAAAGGTATTAAAGCTGAAGATGTTAAGAATTTACCACCTATTGAAGAAATACATGGTCTTAATATACCGCCTATTGAAGAACCACATTGTCTTGATAACCCGACACAGGTAGTAAAGGTAAATTCTCTCTATAAATATGATAAAGTTGAAATCCCCTCTACTAAATTTCATAGCCCATGCTTAGATGAATTTGATGACTTTATGGCTAGACAAGAAAGTTTTAATGCTTATGTTGGTAGAGAGTTAAAGAATAATACTTTCGAGATAGGACGCGTAAGCGATAATATTGCTAGAGTTGAAGGTGAACTTAAACTCATTAGCAAATATGCGTCTATGGTTGCTACTCAAGCTGAGCAACTACTTAAAGCTCAAAATGATTTGCTTGATGAATTAAATAATAAAAATGACTTTGCTGTTAGAGTGGCTACTAGAACTGGTAGAATGACTCAGGAACCTTTGTATCCTGAAGGCCACCCTAAGAGAATCGAGCAAGATTCTCAGAGAAACAATTTAGAAGCACCTAGTTCTTCCAAAAAGAAGAAAAAGAAAAACGATAGGACTTTGCATGCTTCTAGTGAACCTGCTGTAGACACACCTGAGAATCCCAATGATATTTCTATTTCTGATGCTGAAACACAATCAGGTGATGAACATGAACCTAGTGATAATGTTAATGATAATGTTCATGTTGATGCTCAACCTAGCAAAAATAATGAAGTAGAGATTGAACCTGCTGTTGATCTTGATAACCCACAATCAAAGAATCAACGTTATGATAAGAGAGATTTTGTTGCTAGGAAGCACGGTAGAGAAAGAGAACCATGGGTTCAGAAACCCATGCCCTTTCCTCCTAAACCATCCAAGACAAAGGATGATGAGGATTTTGAGCGCTTTGCTGAAATGATTAGACCTATTTTCTTACGTATGCGCTTAACTGATATGCTTAAAGTAAACCCTTATGCTAAATATATGAAGGATATCATTACAAATAAAAGAAAGATACCGGAAGCTGAAATTTCCACCATGCTTGATAATTACACTTTTAAGGGTGGAATACCAAAGAAACTTGGAGATCCGGGTGTACCAACTATACCATGCTCCATTAAAAGAAATTATATTAGAACTGCTTTATGTGATCTTGGAGCCGGTGTTAGTGTTATGCCTCTCTCTTTATATCGTAGACTTGAATTGAATAAGTTGACGCCTACTGAAATATCTTTGCAAATGGCTGATAAATCAACTGCCATACCTGTCGGTATTTGTGAGGATGTGCCTGTTGTGGTTGCAAATGTCACTATCTTAACGGACTTTGTTATTCTTGATATTCCCGAGGACGATAGTATGTCGATTATCCTTGGTAGACCCTTTTTGAATACTGCAGGGCTGTTATTGATTGCAACAAAGGCAATGTCACTTTTCATGTTAATGGTAATGAGCATACGGTACACTTTCCGAGGAAACAATCTCAAGTTCATAGCATCAATTCTATTGGAAAAGTTCCGACTATCATTATTGGAGGTTTTGAGTTTCCTCTCCCTACTGTCAAGAAAAAGTATGATATTCTTATTGTTGGGGATTTTCATATCCCCGTTGAGGTAACTTAGTGTTATTCGAAATTTCTCCGGTTCCGTGTTATTCGGAATGAGTTTGTTAACAAGACTTGATCAACCTTGTTAGTGGATTCATTTTGATGATCATGAGATGGATGAAACTAGAAGGCACAACCTTCTGTACCCTCTTTTTACTTTCTGTTATTTAGAATAAATAAAACAAAAATAGTATTATCTGTCTGTTTTCTGAATTATCCGTGCATTAAAAAATATCCCGAAAATAAAAGTGCTCCAAATGCCCTGCAAATTTAGTATGATTTTTTATGGAATATTTGAGAATTTTAGGCACTGAAATCACGGCAGGAGGGGCAAGCACCAGGCCACGAGAGTGGAGGGCGCGCCCACCTACCTGGGTGCGCCCCCTATCACGTGGGCCCCTGGTGGCCCCCCTCCACTTATGCCAGCACCCACACACTCCATCTTCTACCCCAAAAAATCCCCATCCAGCTCAAGCACGAGTTCTAGCTCATTTTGCTGCGATTTTCGATCTCCTTGCTCAAACTTCCATTCACAAAACTGCTTTGGGAGATTGTTGCTTGGTATGTGACTCCTCCATTGGCCCAAATAGTTTTGTTCTAGTTCTTTATTCATTGCAAATTTTTGCTGCATAAGTGACCATGTTCTTGAGCTTGCATGTTAAATTTATGAGGTCCCAAGCAATTTTAATGCATGATATAGGCTCTAGGCACTTGTAGGAGAAGTTGCTACCATTCTTGTTTAGTTTTATTCACTTTTATTTTGAAGTTACTAAAATTCCAGAAAATTTCAGAAAATGTTAATAAAATTTTTGAGGGGCTCTTCTAGCCAAGGCTCTCAGGAAAAACAAGCTAAAGAGAAGGAAAAAGCCAAGTATAATCTTCCTCGTTTAGCGGAAGTACGGTCGTGTGAATGGCCATGTGATAATTTCTTGAAAGAAGCTGGAATTCATGAAGATTTTTATTCTTTGATCGAGAATGCAGACCTCACCGATTTCCTCCACGACCGGATGGATCAGTATCTCCTACTTACCAATACTTTTGTGCAAATTTTTTATTGTTATCCTAAGAAGTCACCGCCTTCAGTATCATTTCATTTATATGATGAATTCAGAGAAATATCTTTACGTGATTTTTGCACGGTATGTAGGATACCCTTTGAGGGAGAATCAGAGGAACCACATCGTAAAGATGTGGATGGCTTTATTAACACTATAGTTGTAGAGGAGCCAAAGAAAGGTTCCGAGGCAAAAATCTCTAGCATACACTTTCCTGTTTTATGCTACTTTGCCATATTTGCTAGTAGATGCTTGATTGGTCGTGGAAATAGTGGAAACTTTAGTGTTCCTGATATTATCATTCTTCAACATGCCTTGTTTGGAGACAATAGTTTTAGTATGGGTGCCGTCATTGCTAAACGGCTAAGCCTGAATCGTACAAAAGGTCCCATATTTGGAGGTATCTATGCTTCACGTCTTGCTAGACATTTTGAGATACCTATTAGGCACCATGAGAAAGAGGAGACAAAATTGCCTCCTTACATTTTAGATTACAATAGCATGGTAGCACACGCGTTTATTGTTGACAACAAAGAGAAGATGCTCTTATATAACCTTAGATTTAATAAGAAACACAATGAGACTATTATTTTGCCTGCGCCTCTGTTGTTTGATTTGATTGCAGATAATTTTCTTGTTACACCGGAGGCGGTGTACGCTCATCGAGGCCAAGCATCCACTCCAGAACCTGATCCTGAGCCGGAACCTGCACAGGACCCTTATCGTGCATCATCTTTCCAGTGGGATCCGGAGATGGCCAGCCAGTGGTATCCTGATTACACCTCTTAGTACACCAGGGAGAGTAGCAGCGGTCTATGGTATTAGACCAACTTGGGCCAAAAGCCTAAGCTTGGGGGAGTACGTATTTCTCACCAACTTTGCATTCATGTTCACACACTAGTCGTAGGTGCTCATACAATTTCATTGAATTATCCATGCTAGTTTAATTTTCTTTTTCACTTTCTTCTTGTGTGTTTGATAAACCTAAGAAAAAACAAAAAAATTAGTTAGTTTAATTTCCATGCTTGTAGTAATTAAAATGAAAACCTAAAAAGATTTCTCGTTCTTCTTCTTACTTGTTGGGAGCTTTCCTGTGTAAATAGTCTTATTTTTTTCTTTTCTTTGGGGGTCGAGAAGACCATATTGAAATGCTTAGTGGCTCTTATATGCATGATTGTTTATTTAACTTAGAGCCCATATTATCTTGTCTTCTCTTTTGAGTTGAATGCTTCGAGCTTAGTCCAATGCATGTGCACTATTATTATTATACACATCGTTCGGTCGTGCAAGTGAAAGACAATAATGACGATATATGATGGACTTATTGAGATGAGGAAAGCTGGTATGAACTCGACCTCTCTTGTTTTTGTAAATATGATGAGTTCATCGTTCCTGATTCAGCTTATTATGAAGTAAACATATTTGCAATGACATTTAGAGATTATAGTTGCTTGTGCCATGCTTGATTAGCTATGAGTTATAATGGTTTACCTTGCGTGCCAACATGCTATTAGAATGATTATGATGTGGTATGATGAGATGGTATCCTCCTTTGAATGAATTGAGTGACTCGACTTGGCACATGTTCGCGCATGTAGTTGAAACAAATCAACATAGCCTTCATGATATTTAAGTTCATGGTAGATTATATCCTACTCATGCTTGTACTCGGTGTGAATTAATTTTAATGCATGTTTATGACTGTTGTCGCTCTCTCAGTTGGTCGCTTCCCAGTCTTTTGCTAGCCTTCACCTGTACTAAGCGGGAATACTGCTTGTGCATCCAAACTCCTTAAACCCAAAGTTATTCCATATGAGTCCACCATACCCTCCTATATGCGGTATCTACCTGTCGTTCCAAGTAAATTTGTATGTGCCAAACTCCAAACCTTCAAATGAAATTCTGTTTTGTATGCTCGAGCAGCTCATGTTTCAACTAGGGCTGCCTATATCTTCCATGCTAGGTGGGTTATTCTCAAGAGGAGTGGACTCCGCTCCTCATTCACGAGAAAGGGCCGGTAACCGGGATGCCCAGTCCCATGATCCAAAAAGATCAAAGCAAATCAAAATAATTAAACAAAACTCCCCCAGGGCTGTTGTTAGTTGGAGGCACTCGTTGTTTCGAGCAAGCCATGGATTGATGCTTGTTGGTGGTTGGGGGAGTATAAACCTTTACCATTCTGTTTGGGAACTGCCTATAATGCATGTAGTATGGAAGATACAGCCATCTCATAGTTGTTGCGTTGACAGTGAAAGTATGTCGCTCAAAATGTTATTCAATCTGTATTTTAAAATCGAGCTCTGACACCTCTACAAATTCCTGCTTCCCTCTGCGAAGGGCCTATCTATTTACTTTTATGTTGATTCATCATCCTCTTATTAAAAAGCACCCGCTGGAGAGCACACTGTCATTTGCATTCATTATTATTGGTTTATATTGGGTATGACTTGACTGGATATCTTTTACCATGAATTACAATGTTTAGTCAGTCCTTGATAAAGGTGCTCTACATTTATGTTTTGCGGTCTCGGAAAGGGCTAGCGAGATACCATTTTGTTATATCATGTTATGATTGTTTTGAGAAAGTGTTGTCATCCGAGTTTTATTATTATCGCTCGCGAGCTGATTATGCTATTGATATGAGTAATTGTGAGACCTAAGTATTATTGTGAGTATGGTTAGTTCATAATATTGCTGAAACCTGAATGATGGCTTTGCATAACAACAAGAGCAAACAGAGTTTGTAAAAGTTTTTCTTTATGACTTTCAGTTTATCAACTGAATTGCTTGAGGACAAGCAAAGGTTTAACCTTGGGGGAGTTGATACGTCTCCAACGTATCTACTTTTCCAAACACTTTTGTCCTTGTTTTGGACTCTAACTTGCATGATTTGAATGAAACTAACCCAGACTGACGCTGTTTTCAGCAGAACTGCTATGATGTTGTTTCATGTGTAGAAAACAAAAGTTCTCGGAATGTCCTGAAAATCCCCGGAGTCACTTTTTGAAAAATATAAAAAATACTGGAGAAAGAATCAAGACCAGGGGGCCTACACCCTGTCCACGAGGGTGGGGGCGCGCCCTCCCCCTGGGCGCGCCCCCCTGTCTCGTGGGCCCCCTGACGCTCCACTGACCTCAACTCCAACTCCATATATTCTGTCTCGTGGAGAAAAAAATCAGAAAGAAAGTTTCATCACGTTTTACGATATGGAGCCGCCGCCAAGCCCTAATCTCTCTCGGGAGGGTTGATCTGGAGTCCGTTCGGGGCTCCAGAGAGGGGGATGCGTCGCTGTCATCACCATCAACCATCCTCCATCACCAATTTCATGATGCTCACCGCCATGCGTGAGTAATTCCATCGTAGACTTGCTGGACGGTGATGGGTTGGATGAGATTTACCATGTAATCAAGTTAGTTTTGTTAGGGTTTGATCCCTAGTATCCACTATGTTCTGAGATTGATGTTGCTATGACTTTGCTATGCTTAATGCTTGTCACTAGCGCCCGAGTGCCATGATTTCAGATCTGAACCTATTATGTTTTCATGAATATATGTGTGTTCTTGATCCTATCTTGCAAGTCTATAGTCCCCTATTATGTGTTATGATCCGACAACCCCGAAGTGACAATAATCGGGATACTTCTCGGTGATGACCGTAGTTTGAGGAGTTCATGTATTCACTATGTGTTAATGCTTTGGTTCCGGTTCTCTATTAAAAGGAGGCCTTAATATCCCTTAGTTTCCGCTAGGACCCCGCTGCCACGGGAGGGTAGGACAAAAGATGTCATGCAAGTTCTTTTCCATAAGCACGTATGACTATTGGCGGAATACATGCCTACATTACATTGATGAATTGGAGCTAGTTCTATGTCACCCTATGTTATAGCTATTACATGAGGAATCGCATCCGACATAATTATCCATCACTGATCCATTGCCTACGAGCTTTTCACATCTTGTGTTTCGCTTATTTATTTTTCCGTTGTTATTGTTACATTCACTACAGAACCCGAAAACATTACTTTTGCTACCGTTACCTTTATTATCATATTACTTTGCTACTAAATACTTTGCTGCAGATACTAAGTTATCCAGGTGTGGTTGAATTGACAACTCAACTGCTAAAACTCAAGAATATTCTTTGGCTCCCCTTGTGTCGAATCAATAAATTTGGGTTGAATACTTTACCCTCGAAAGCTGTTGTGATCCCCTACACTTGTGGGTTATTAGCCGTCAACGCCGGATTCAGTGGCTCTAAGTCCGGTTAGCGGAAAAAGGCATTTAAAAGAAACAATCCGGGCCTGTCCAGTCTGGACCGCATACTCGATCGTCCATGTCAAATCCAGAGCACCCCCGATAAACCAATCAATCACGCCAATAGAGAATGTTGGGTCTTTAAACAGGCCGGAAAGTTAAATGCTGAAAACAAGGAAAATGGATCGCAAAGTGACGACGACGAGGTACCCCGGCTGGCGAACTCAGGGGGACAGAAGAAGTTTCCTCCCCAAGTGAACACGGTGAATATGATATATGCCACCCGTATATCCAAAAGGGAGCGGAAGCGCGCACTAAGGGACGTCTACGCGATTGAGTCAGTCGCCCCAAAATACAACCCATGGTCCTCCTGTACGATCACCTTCGATCGAAGGGACCATCCGACCAGTATCCGTCACGGCGGTTCGGCCGCATTGGTGCTTGACCCTATCATTGACGGATTCCACCTCACACGCATCCTTATGGACGGTGGCAGCAGCCTGAACCTGCTTTATTAGGATACAGTGCACAAAATGGGTATTGATTTGTCAAGGATCAAACCCACCAAAACCACCTTTAAAGGTGTCATACCAGGTCTAAAGGCATGCTGTACGGGCTCAATCACACTGGAAGTGGTCTTAGGATCCCCGGATAACTTCCGAAGCAAAGAATTACTCTTCGACATCGTCCCCTTCCGCAGTGGTTATCACGCACTGCTTGGACGCACCACATTTGCTCATTTCAATGCGGTGCCGCACTATGCTTACCTGAAGCTCAAGATGCCCGGACCTCACGGTGTTATAATAGTCAATGGAAGCACGGAGCGCTCCCTCCGTAATGAGGATCACACCGGGGCCCTTGCAGCAGAAGTACAGAATAGCCTTCTTAGGCAAAACCTCAATTCAGCAATAGAGCCCCCGGACACCGTTAAGCAAGTCTGTGCTACTCTGCAACAGGACCATCCAGCTCGTCCAGAGCTTAGCTAGCAACCCGGCCTTCGTCCCAGCCCTAGCCAAGCGATAAAATTAGTGCTGCGTGTACACAATTACGCACTTAAAATACCGTGGGCATGGACGGAGGCACAGCTAGACTGTGATCCACAATACGGCTCAATCGATCTTGGATCCGCATACCTTCACTTTTTCTCTTTCTTTCAGTTTTTTTCTCTTCGCGAGGCCTTTTCTGATAAACCTGCTCATCGGACCCATAGCGGGACGGATACGCCAAGAAAGCTAGGGGCTTGGACGTACAAGGGAATACCCAGGTGGTCTCTGCTAATGATCGTCATACCTGTTTTAAATACCCGCACACAGCTCGCTCTTGGTAATGGCATGTTAAATAACCTTATTTGCTTATTGCATTACTTGTATACATATGCGTTGACATATTAATCAACTTACAATGAAAAATAATCTGCAGCGTTTGCCCATTACTTAAATTTTTCCTTGTCTATTTATTTTCAATTGCACCCGTACACTCTAGTATGCCTTAATTCGCTAGGGGCTTCATTGTACCCCATAACACGACAAGAAAGTCCGAACACTTTTACAGTATAGTTCGGCACACCGAACTAATAGCATTATATGCATCGTCTCTGAATCATGTCTTTGGTCAATAGTTGGGTTGCCCGGCTCTTGTGCTTGCTACCCTACGTTCCGCTATATCGGCTAGGGTAGTAAAGGGAGAACTACTGTGATTGTGTCCCGGTTTTTTCAAACGAGCGCCTCAGTAGAGAAAGCCGAAAATTGACTGTCATGATGCGGCGAGAGCTGGTCAGCTGTTCGAGAGGTTCTCAAATCACTAGAGATTTTTTTCCGCTTTATGCGAGGAATCGGGTTTCGCCCGATTAGGCGTGTATAGAGCCCCAACTTTGGCCTCCCAAATGCCAGGGGCTACGCAAAAATTAAAATTGTAGAACTCCTATGGCTAAGTGAGGGTGATAAAGCCGTATAGTCAGATTGCCTTGTTCGTCGCGCTAAACACCTCCTTAAAGGACCAAAAAATTGGATAAAGAGTGTTTAGATTTATCCCGAACACCCCTGTACTAGCTACGTGGGGGCAGAAGCCGACGACTGGCCAACTCTCATATTTCATAAACGGCCGTACAGGAGGTAAAATTTTAAATAACAAGCATTACATTACATAAAGACCTTGTTCCATAGTACAAGACATGATAAAATAATGCTTTCATGGGAAAATGATATCCTTGGCACATTGCTCCGCCACAAGGCGGGATCCCTCCACAACACTATCATAGTACTTCTCGGGCTTGCGTGCTCCTTGCCCTCGGGCGGACCCTTGGTCATCAGCTTTGTGGCATCCATCTTCGCCCAGTGCGTCTTGGCGCGGGCGAAAGCCATCCGCACACCTTCAATGCGGACCGACCGCTTGATAGCATCAAGCCGACGGCAGGCACTGACCAGCCGCTTCACGAGTCTGAAGTAGCTACTAGGCATGGGCTCGGCAGGCCATAGCCGAACTATTAGGTCCTTCATGGCCATTTCAGCCACCCTGTGCAGCTCGACCAACTGCTTTAGCTGGTCGCTAAGGGGCGATGGATGTTCTGATCCAAGGTATTGAGACCAGAATAGATTCTCCGTAGAGCTCCTTTCTTCGGCTTGAAAGAACTCTGCAGCATCTGATATGCTGTGCGGCAGATCCACAAACGCTCCTAGAAAATCCAAATTCGGGTAAGTAAAAGAAACACTTCCTTCACACACTTGCTTTTGCATAATAAAAGCCTTACCCGTCGCGATACCCTAGGCCACCTGGATTTCCCGGTGGGCGCTCTGGGCTTCGGCTCAGGCATCTTGCATGCACTGACGGGCCTTGGCAAGTTCGTACTCTTGAGTCTTTGAATTGTGCTCCAAGGACTCGTACCTTTTGACGGTGTCCTGGAGCTCTTGCTGGACCTCGCTGACCCGGGCCTCCTGCTTCTTGCACGCAGCGTGTTCCTTAGCCACTTTGTCCTCGGCCTCGGCCAACGCCTTCTTGAGGGCCGCTACTTTGGTCGCGGCCCCTAATAAAGTGCATGACACTTTAGTCAGTACGAACTTTTCATCCCTCCCAAATATAAAGCACTAGTTAGTGCATACCTTGGCTGTCCTCCAGTTGCTTCTTCACGAGGCCAAGTTCTTCCTCGGCTCGCTCCAGATTCCGCATCAAGCTGGAGACCTCCGTAGTATGAGCGGTAGCGGCTAGCAGCGGCCTGCTTATTCACACAGACATTTTATGTTAGACTCCTGCGAAAAATATTTTGATCCTCTGTTTGGTTCTTCTTTCCGAACACCGAACAGAGCATCAGGAGCTACTGTCTACAAGGTGATATTCTTTTACAACTATATTACTTACCTCAAAGCCTGTTAGAAGGCTAAGGCAGGTTTCGGTCAATCCAGTTTTGGCGGATTGGACTTTCTCAATCACCGTACTCATAAGAGTATGGTGTTCTTCCATAATGGCAGTGCCTTGTAGCGCTTCCAGCAATCTGTCCGGTGCCTCTGGATGGACAAAGGTCACCGGCGGAGGCGGCTTGCCCCTCTCATTCGAGAGAGGCTGCCTGCCCGAATCCGGAGCCTCTTAGGTCTCCGGAGCTGTGTCCAGCTGAGGGCCAAACTGGACTCGGCCCTCATTGTCGGGGTCTGTAGGGGTCTTTCCCCCCATGTGCACGGCAACTGGACATCTTTCCTCCAGCATCACCGGAACGGCCTCCCCTTGGCCCGGTATCCTTCGGGACAACACATCGGTGTTGTCCGCGGCCTTATGGGAGGTGGACGTTGGAAGGGACTCGATGTTCATGACCGACGGATCCAATGACCCCTTCAAAGAGGAGAAGAGCTCGATGTTGGAATGGGCCGGACTTCAGATGCATGGTCTAACACATTAGAAAATGATAAAGTGAAAAAAATGGAAATATTACCGCATATGGATACTTACGATTTGGCCAGGGGCTTGACCCTGGGCCCCCACTCCTCGCTGCTGTTGGTGGCTGCGGCGGAGTAGTCCGAAAGGGAGATTTTTCCCTTCTTGGGTGCCTCGGCCTCCCCGTGTGTGGAGGCCTTCCTCTTATTTTTTCCCTAATGGGGGGTGAATGGTCCTCCTCCTCCTCGTTGTCTTTGGCGAAGGAGGGCATCTCGGCGTCTTCGGACGTCACGTCCGAGACACCCTTGCGTCGGAGACCCCCTCTAGTCCCCTTATTGGCTTTCTTCTCCGACACCTCATAAGGCACCGGAAACAGCATCTTCGTTAGAAGAGGCGTTTTTGCATCTTCGGGCAGCGGAGCCGGACATTCGATCTGCTCCGCTATCGTTACCCAGGCCTGAAAGATTGGCATGGAGGCTTAGGTTCCTCCCGCAGATATGCCGGCAAAAGATATACCTTGCTAACAAAAAAACTTACCGGATTAGCCCGGCGTTTTACGCTGAGCCTGCGATCTTCGGACGCGGGCGGTGGTACCTCGCCGGCCTTAAAAAGCACCTTCCAGATGTCTTCGTGTGTTGTATGGAAGAGCTCCAGCAGCGTCTGGTGCTTGGCCGGGTCAAACTCCCATAGGTTACAAGTCTGGATCTGACACGGAAGGATCCGGCGAAAGAGCATGACCTGGACCATGTTGACAAGCTTGATTTTCTTGTCAATCATGTTCTGGACAAAGGTCTGGAGCCCGGTCACTTCTTCTGCTGAGCCCCGGGCTAAATCCTTCTCTTGCCAGGAGGTGAGCCGCATGGGGACTCCGGATCGTAATTCGAGGGTCGTCGCCCAGTTGGCGCCGCGCGGCTCGGTGATGTAGAACCACCCCGATTGCCACCCCTTTACAGTCTCCGCAAAGGAGCCCTCGGGCCAGGTGACATTGGGCATCTTGCCCACCATAGCGCCTCCGCACTCCACTTGTTCACCGCTCACCACCTTGGGCTTCACATTGAAGGTCTTCAGCCATAGGCCGAAGTGAGGTGGGATGCGAAGGAAGGCCTCACACACGACAATAAATGCCGAAATGTTGAGGATGGAGTTGGGGGCCAAGTCGTGGAAGTCCAGCCCGTAGTAGAACATCAGTCCATGGACGAACGGGTGGAGGGGGAACCCCAACCCGTGGATGTAGTGGGTGAGAAATACCACCCTTTCTTGGGGCTCCGGGGTTGGGATGATCTGACCCTTGGCCAGAAGCCGATGAGCGATGTCTTTGGACAAGTACCCGGCCTCCCGGAGCTTCTTGATGTCCTCCTTGACGGAGTAGGCCATCCACTTGCCTCCAGCTCCGGATCCAAACATGATGGGAGTGCTTCTTGGGCGGAAGAGATGGGTGCTTGGGTGTTGGAGCTCAAGGATGAGTGAGCGGAGGAAGAAGAGGGCGTGGGTGAAAGAGGGGAATCCTTATCCCTTTATAAAGGCAGTAAAAAATCTTGCACCTCCCCGTTCACCCTAAAAACTTCCTTATTTCCCAAGCGCCGTGCTGATGGCATGGTTGGGTTACCCATGCCCGCATTAATGAGAATCCCGTGATAAGGGGACACGATCTCTGCTTCGACAAGACATGCCAATGAAACCGCGCCTCGAAATACGGAGGGGTAGGATAAAAACGGTTCGAATAAATACCAGCAGTGGCATGATGTCACGCTATGATTTGTCAGGAGATTAGACTCGTGGGATATTATACTCTCTATCGTGGTATGTGGAGTTTGTTTTGCAGAGCCGGACACGATTCTTATGTTCAGGATCTATTGTGGAGTATTCGGAGAAGGAACCCGCCTTGCAATGCCGAAGACAATCTGCGCGCCGGACTCATCATCATTGAAGCCTAGTTCAGGGGCTACTGAGGGAGTCCTGGATTAAGGGGTCCTCGGACAGCAGTATATACTTTGGCCCGACTGTTGGACTATGAAGATACAAGATTGACTTCATCCCG
Source organism: Triticum aestivum (assembly GCF_018294505.1). Taxonomy (NCBI): domain Eukaryota; kingdom Viridiplantae; phylum Streptophyta; class Magnoliopsida; order Poales; family Poaceae; genus Triticum; species Triticum aestivum. Next base: position 565,174,325 of record NC_057804.1, read on the forward strand.
TGTCCGGAAGGGACTCTCCTTTGCGTGGAAGGCAAGCTTGGTGATTCGGATATGAAGATTCCTTTCCCTGTAACTGACTCTATGTAACCCTAGCCCCCTCCAGTGTCTATATAAACCGGAGGGTTTAGTCCGTAGGAGGGGAACAACAATCATAACCATAAGCTAGCTTCTAGGGTTTAGCCTCTATGATCTCGTGGTAGATCAACTCTTGTAATACTCATATCATCAAGATCAATCAAGCAGGAAGTAGGGTATTACCTCCATCGAGAGGGCCCGAATCTGGGTAAACATCGTGTCCCCGCCTCCTGTTTCCATTATCCTTAGACGCATAGTTCATGACCCCCTACCCGAGATCCGCCGGTTTTGACACGGACACCTGCTCTCTTTTACTGCATTTAAGACAACATGATTCAAACTGCTGTGTGCTATGGTAGTTGAACCCATTTCCTCTGCATGACCTGTCATTGCCACAGTAACTAGATGAAACCCACTAGCATGTGTAGGAGTTGATTGAGCCATGTCTATGTGTTTCCTACCTTGCTATGTCTACTATGCTTAGAGTCGTGTCAGGTCTGGTTCATCTGGGTGATGGGCTAGAGTTAAATGATCATATCGGTACTGAAAGTGATGTGTTGAACACGATTTGGTAAAGGTATCGATGAGAGGCCATGTAGGAGTACATGGTGGGTTGTTTCACTGGAACCGTCCTTAAGCATTGAGATCTATATGTGTGATTTAAGAATCAGCTACTACCATGCATTGGGCCCGAAACCAAAGGACCCTCCCGGCTTCTTAAGCACCCTAGTCCTCTGTCCACGAGTTGCAAGTAGTTTCTGGTGTTTGTAGCATACTGGAGGCCGTGGGCAGCGCTGACCCTCGGGGTGGGCTGTGATGCGGTAGCTACGTGGCTGGGCATGCCGGGCACCCGTTAGGTGTCTCGGAACCCGGTACACATCGTTCGGGGCCGTATGTGGAAACCTCGGCCAGACTCCCTACGGATGGAACCTGAATAGGCAATAAACCTGGACTAGATACTTAGGTATTTAGGTAGGATGTGGCCGACACCCACGTTGGGCTTTCGCTTGAAGGTTGCAGAGTACATGTCGTGTAAATGACGATAAGTGGTGGAAGCGTGTGTGAAGAAGTACACCCCTGCAGGGTTAACATCATCTATTCGAATAGCCGCGTCCGCAGTAAAGGACTACTTGGTTGCCTATACAGCTCATAGACAAGTTAATGGATACTACTAAAAGCCTCAAGATAAGTGTGAGTGCCGAGGATGGCTCTTCCGTAGGATGACGGAGGTGGATCCCCGGTAGTGTATTGAAGTGGTGTGTAGTGGACTCGAGTGCGCAAAACAGTTACAAGTTGGTGTCTCGTAAGATAGCTTAGCCAAGAGTCAAAGCTGGCTTGCTGCAATAACCCCACCAACCCCTCTTGATAATGTGCATGTATGTAGGATCTGATGTAAGTCTTATTGAGTACCTTTGTACTCATGTTTGCTCAATTTATGTTTTACAAAAGATGCTGCAACCCCTTCTGATGGGTTCTTCATACACGTTAATGTTGACGAGTAGGCTGAAGCCCAGGTGGTGATCCTGAGCTCATGATGGACCGTGTAGGATAGCCAGGCTTCCTCAAGCCTCTTTTATTTTCTAGATGTCTGTACTCATACATGTTACTTCCGTTGTTGGCTTGTATAGTTGTATGACTTGAATGCTGGGTCGTGTGACCCGTACTTGTGTGTATGATATGTATGGCTCTCTGAGCCTTTAAATAAAGTACTTGAGTTGTAGAGTCATGTTGTGATGCCATGTTGTATTTGCACATATCGAGCATATTGTGTGTATGATTGAAATGCTTGGTATGTGTGGGATCTGACTATCTAGTTGTTTATCCTTGGTAGCCTCTCTTACCGGGAAATGTCTCCTAGTGCTTCCACTGAGCCCTGGTAGCTTGCTACTGCTCCGGAACACTTAGGCTGGCCGGCGTGTGTCCTTCTTTGTTCCTGTGTCTGTCCCTACGGGGAAATGTCACGCGATGACTACCGGAGTCCTGTTAGCCTGCTACAGCCCAGTTTACCGGAGTCCTTCTAGCCTAGCTGCTACAGCCAGGATTCACTCGCTGATGACCGACACATTCGTTGCTGGGTCACGTATGCCTGTCCCTGTAAGTTAGTGCCACTTTGGGTTCACGACTAGCCATCTCAGCACAGGCTCCTTGTCATATGGATGCTAGCAACACTATCATATACGTGTGCTAAAAGGTGCAAACGGTCCCGGGCAAGGTAAGGCGACACCCGTGGGAATACCGTGCATGAGGCTGCAAAGTGATATGAGGTGTTACATGCTAGATCGGTGTGGCATTGAGTCGGGGTCCTGACAGCGTTGGCATCAGAGCCGGACTGCGTGTAGGTTCTTCGAGCCAAACTGGTCGATGTTGAGTCTAGAAATGCTTTAGTTATATGTAGGGGAGTTGATTGTGGGATGGAACGTAAGGTTCTTTTTACTCCTTTACCTCATGGTTTTCTGATCTGAGTCAGTCCATTCTTTCCACCAGAGGTTAAGGACTAGGATCTCTTCTCTCTATCAGGTTCACGTGTTACTAATCCATAGTACCTTATAGGATTGATGGATACAAGCCTAGTTCAGTTCTACTACTCTAATATGTTGATAAGTTGGACCCAGGACCTTGATATGATGTCGTTGAGTGTCTATGTAATCTTTTGCAAAGTGTCTCAAAATCCTTCTCGAGCATTTACATCCGTTACGTTGTCCAATTTATGCTAGAAATTCTAATGTCTTTGAATTATTGGTGTTTCAGATGTCGTCTCGCACTGTTCACCAGGTGGTTCGACTGACTTGTGGCATTGACGTGCCCGGGCATACATCCATGTTAGTACCGGTGATGACTGAGGTCGGTTACCGATGGTATCCTGAATATACCGTCGAGGAGCAGTTCCGCGACTTCAACCAGAGTCAGTTCATCTGTACTGTGAGGATTTTTCCATCCTATCCCGATTCCACTGAGCCTCTGCACTGGTCCGATGGACTCGATATCACCATAGAGATGTCCGTGCAGGACGCTGCCTACTCGATGATCTCTATTGTTCGAGCTGGGTATGCTTCACTAAACGATACTGAGTTCCGCTATCTGCCGGTGGCACGCACTGGTTCAGAGGGCTACTATACTGGGTTCTATGCCGATGCTGCTCATGAGGAGCCACTTCTGCGCACTACTACCGAGATGCTAGAGGAGAGAGATCGGGAGAACCGTGCTTTATGCATGGAGTTGTACAACACCCACCAGGACCACTAGGCTACACTGACGCGGCTTGCACCAGCCGTTCAGACAGGCTACCTGGATATGCGTGACTTGTACCCTGTCCGCATACGTCTTCCGGCTCGCATGGATTATGCAGATGTTGGAGGTATCACGCCTCCGCGCGGGCGCCATCTTCCACCCTTCATGGGGCCGAGGCCTCATCCGAGCCCGTATGGACCATAGTCTCGACGTGATCGTGAGTTCCTGGATCCACACGTGCCGCTTCCAGGCTATGCGGGGGATCTCTATGAGGATTACTACGGTGCTGGAGATGACTGAGCCGGATCGCGACACTAGTAGTTTGTAGTAGTCGTATTTCCACATTCCTGCGTGTCTTGTGGAATATGACATAGTTTGTACTAGGTTCCGGAGGTGTAGAAAAATAATGTATAGGAGCTTGGGATGCCCCCGATGAGATGTAATCTTCCTTTCACCGCAGTTGTACTCAGTTTGGTCTTGTACTAAACCATGTATTGTGTATATGACGATGGAAAAAATGTGGCAGTTCCTGTATTTACCATGTCATACGAATGAACATCTTGCATTCCGAGTTATCCATTACATTCTGCACTTCTATGTCAGAATTTCATCATCCTGGTCTAAACCATTGTCTTGTTTTCCTAGGATGGTCAACACCCGCAACAACCCTGCTGCCCCAGAGTAGGCTGAAGGCAGTGGGTCTAGATATGCGAACCTGCCTCATCCTCCTTTGGCTGAGGTCATGCTGGAGGCCGAGAGAAACAAGCGGGAGACCAACCGTTTGCTAGAGCGCATCAAACAGAACACCGCACTGCACTAGAGGAATGACCTGGTGACTCTCAATGACTTCATCAAGTTACACCCACCCACCTTCCATCACTCCGTTGAGCCCCTCAACGCCGATGATTGGCTTCACAGCATCACCCACAAGCTACGTTCTGCACATGTAGCCGAAGCTGACAAGGTCACATATGCTGCCTATCATCTTGAAGGCCCCGCCAGTCTCTGGTGGGAGAACTACGAGGCCATGCGCCCAGCTGGCCAGGTCACTACTTGGGCAGAGTTCAGTGAGGCTTTCCGTGAACATCACATTCCGGAAGGTCTTATGGATCGCAAGCGTGAGGAGTTTTGCAGTTTCACCCAGGGTAGACTCATTGTGGATGCGTACAGCAGGGAGTTCAGTAACCTAGCATGTTATGCAACTGAGGAAGTTTCCATGGATAAGAAGCAGGCAAGGTCCCGCAAGGGACTTAGCCCCGAGCTTCGCCATGATCTCTGTCTGCATGAGTGCACTACCTTCCAGAAGCTTGTGAACAAGGCCATCAGTGATGAGACAAGTCAGACTGATTTCGATGCTTCACGCAAGCACGGCCGTGACACTGGTGCCTCATCCGGTTCTGGCTCTCAGAAGCGCCAGGTGTGGGTGCCTAACACCGCCATGTGATAACCCACAAGTGTAGGGGATCGCAACAGCTTTCGAGGGTAGAGTATTCAACCCAAATTTATTGATTCGACACAAGGGGAGCCAAAGAATATTCTTGAGTATTAGCAGTTGAGTTGTCAATTCAACCACACCTGGATAACTTAGTATCTGCAGCAAAGTATTTAGTAGCAAAGTAGTATGATAATAAAGGTAACAGTAGCAAAAGTAATGTTTTTGGGTTTTGTAGTGATTGTAACAAGAGCAACGGAAAAGTAAATAAGCAAAGCACAATATGTGAAAAGCTTGTAGGCAATGGATCAGTGATGGATAATTATGTCGGATGCGATTCCTCATGTAATAGCTATAACATAGCGTGACACAGAACTAGCTCCAATTCATCAATGTAATGTAGGCATGTATTCCGTAAATAGTCATACGTGCTTATGGAAAAGAACTTGCATGACATCTTTTGTCCTACCCTCCCGTAGCAGCGGGGTCCTAGTGGAAACTAAGGGATATTAAGGCCTCCTTTTAATAGATAACCGGACCAAAGCATTAACACATAGTGAATACATGAACTCCTCACACTACGGTCATCACCAAGAAGTATCCCGATTATTGTCACTTCGGGGTTGTCGGATCATAACACATAATAGGTAACTATAGACTTGCAAGATAGGATTAAGAACACACATATATTCATGAAAACATAATAGGTTCAAATCTGAAATCATGGCACTCGGTCCCTAGTGACAAGCATTAAGCATAGCAAAGTCATAGCAACATCCATCTCAGAACATAGTGGATACTAGGGATCAAACCCTAACAAAACTAACTTGATTACATGGTAAATCTCATCCAACCCATCACTGTCCAGCAAGCCTATGATGGAATTACTCATGCACGGCGATGAGCATCATGAAATTGGTGATGGAGGATGGTTGATGATGACGACGGCGATGAATCCCCCTCTCCGGAGCCTCGAACGGACTCCAGATCAGCCCTCCCGAGAGAGATTAGGGCTTGGCGGCGGCTCCGTATCGTAAAACACGATGAAACTTTCTCTCTGATTTTTTTCTCCGTGAGACGGAATATATGGAGTTGGAGTTGAGGTCGGCGGAGCCTCAGGGGGCCCACGAGACAGGGGGCACGCCCAGGGGGGTGGGCGCGCCCCCACCCTCGTGGACAGGGTGTGGGCCCCCTGGTCTTGATTCTTTCTCCAGTATTTTTTATATTTTCCAAAAAGTGCCTCCGAGGATTTTCAGGACATTCCGAGAACTTCTGTTTTCTACACATAAAACAACATCATGGCAGTTCTGCTGAAAACAACGTCAGTCCGGGTTAGTTTCATTCAAATCATGCAAGTTAGAGTCCAAAACAAGGGAAAAAGTGTTCGGAAAAGTAGATACGTTGGAGACGTATCAACTCCCCCAAGCTTAAACCTTTGCTTTTCCTCAAGTAATTCAGTTGATAAACTGAAAGTGATAAAGAAAAACTTTTACAAACTCTGTTTGCTCTTGTTTTTGTAAACATGCAAAGCCAGAATTCAGGTTTCAGCAAATATTAAGAACTAACCATACTCACAATAACACCTAGGTCTCACAATTACTCATATCAATGGCATAATGAGCTAGCGAGCCATAATAATAAAACTTGGATGACAACACTTTCTCAAAACAATCATAACATGATATAACAAAATGGTATCTTGCTAGCCCTTTCTGAGACCGCAAAACATAAATGCAGAGCACCTTTAAAGATCAAGGACTGACTAAACATTGTAATTCAGGGTAAAAGAGATCCAGTCAAGTCATACCCAATATAAACTGATAATAATGAATGCAAATGATAGTGTGCTCTCCAGCGGGTGCTTTTTAATAAGAAGGTGATGACTCAACATAAAAGTAAATAGATAGGCCCTTCACAGAGGGAAGCAGGGATTTGTAGAGGTGCCAGAGCTCGATTTTAAAATAGAGATTGAATAACATTTTGAGCGGCATACTTTCACTGTCATCGCAACAAGTATGAGATGGTTGTATCTTCCATACTACATGCATTATAGGCAGTTCCCAAACAGAATGGTAAAGGTTTATACTCCTCCAACCAGCAACAAACATCAATCCATGGCTTGCTCGAAACAACGAGTGCCTCCAACTAACAACAACCATGGGGGAGTTTTGTTTAATTATATTGATTTGCTTTGATCTTTATGGATCATGGGACTGGGCATCCCAGTTACCGGCCCTTTCTCGTGAATGAGGAGCAGAGTTCACTCCTCTTGAGAATAACCCACCTAGCATGGAAGATATGCGCAACCCTAGTTGAAACATGAGCTGCTCGAGCATACAAAACAGAATTTCATTTGAAGGTTTGGAGTTTGGCACATAAAAATTTACTTGGAACGGCAGGTAAATACCGCATATAGGAAGGTATGGTGGACTCATATGTAATAACCTTGGGGTTTAAGGAGTTTGGATGCACAAGCAGTATTCCCGCTTAGTACAGGTGAAGGCTAGCAAAAGACTGGGAAGCGACCAACTGAGAGAGCGACAACAGTCATAAACATGCATTAAAATTAATTCACACCGAGTACAAGCATGAGTAGGATATAATCTACCATGAACATAAATATCATGAAGGCTATGTTGATTTGTTTCAACTACATGCGTGAACATGTGCCAAGTCGAGTCACTCAATTCATTCAAAGGAGGATACCATCCCATCGTACCACATCATAATCATTCTAATAGCATGTTGGCACGCAAGGTAAACCATTATAACTCATAGCTAATCAAGCATGGCACAAGCAACTATAATCTCTACATGTCATTGCAAATATGTTTACTTCATAATAAAATGAATCAGGAACGATGAACTCATCATATTTACAAAAACAAGAGAGGTCAAGTTTATACCAGCTTTTCTCATCTCAATAAGTCCATCATATATCATCATTATTGCCTTTCACTTGCACGACCGAACGATGTGTATAATAATAATAGTTCACGTGCATTGGACTAAGTTGGAATCTGCAAGCATTCAACTCAAGAGAGAAGACAAAGTAATATGGGCTCTAAGTTAAATAAACAATTATGCATATGAGAGCCACTAAGCATTTTCAATATGGTCTTCTACTCTCGACCCCCAAAGAAAAGAAAAGAAAATAAAACTATTTACACGGGAAAGCTCCCAACAAGTAAGAAGAAGAACAAGAAATCTTTTTGGGTTTTCATTTCAATTCTACTACAAGCATGGAAATTAAACTAACTAATTTTTTTGGTTTTTCTTAAGGTTTATCAAACACACAAGAAGAAAACTAGAAAAAGAAATTTAAACTAGCATGGATAATACAATGAAAGAGTATGAGCACCGACGTCTAGTGTGTGAACATGAATGTAAAGTCGGTGAGAAATACGTACTCCCCCAAGCTTAGGCTTTGGCCTAAGTTGGTCTAATACCAAGGACCGCTGCTACTCTCCCTGGTGTACTGAGAGGTGTAATCAAGATACCACTGGCTGGCGATCTCCGGATCCCACTAGTAAGATGATGCACGATAAGGGTCCAGTTCAGGTTCCGGCTCAGGTTCAGGTTCAGGTTCTAGAGTGGATGCTTGGCCTCGATGAGCATACACCGCTTCCGGTGTGACAAGAAAAATTATCTGCCATCAAATCAAACAACAGAGGTGCAGGCAAAATAATAGTTCCATTGTGTTTCTTATTAAATCTAAGGTTATACAAGAGCATCTTCTCTTTGTTGTCAACAATAAACGCGTGTGCTACCATGCTCTTGTAATATAAAATGTAAGGAGGCAATTTTGTCTCCTCTTTCTCATGGTGCCTAATAGGTATCTCAAAATGTCTAGCAAGACGTGAAGCATAGATACCTCCGAATATGGGGCCTTTTGTACGACTCAGGCTTAGTCGTTTAGCAATGACAACACCCATACTAAAACTATTATCTCCAAACAAGGCATGTTGAAGAATGATAATATCAAGAACACTAAAGTTTCCACTATTTCCACGACCAATCAAGCATCTACTAGCAAATATGGAAAAGTAGCGTAAAACAGGAAAGTGTATGCTAGAGATTTTCGCATCGGAACCCTTCTTTGGATCCTCTACACTGATAGTGTTAACAAAGCCATCCACATCTTTACGATGGGGTTCCTCTGATTCTCCCTCAAAGGGTATCCTACATACCACGCAAAAATTACGTAAAGACATTTATCTGAATTCATCATATAAATGAAATGATACTGAAGGTGGTGACTTCTTAGGATAATAATAAAAAAATTGCATGAAAGTATTGGTAAGTAAGAGATGCCGATCGATCCGGTCGTGGAGGAAATCGGTGAGGTCTGCATTCTCGATCAAAGAATAAAAATCTTCATGAATTCCAGCTTCTTTCAAGAAATCATCACATGGCCATTCACATGGCCGTACTTCCGCTACGCGAGGAAGATTATACTTGGCTTTTTCCTTCTCTTTAGCTTGTTTTTCCCGAGAGACTTGGCTAGAAGATCCCTTCAAAAGTCTCCTTAACATTTTATGAAAATTTCTGAAATTTTAGTAACTTAAAAATAAAAGTAAATAAAACTAAACAAGATTGAAAGCAACTACTCCTACAAGTGCCTAGAGCCTATATCATGCATTAGAATTGCTTGGGACCTCATAATTTTAACATGCAAGCTCAAGAACATGGTCAGCTATGTAGCAAAAATTTGCAATGAATAAAGCACTAGAATACTAACTAATTGAACCAACGGAGGAGTCAGTTACCAAGCAACAATCTCCCAAAGCAGTTTTGTGAATGGAGCTTTGAGCAAGGAGATCGAAAATCGCAGCAAAATGAGCTAGAACTCGTGCTTGAGCTGGATGGGGATTTTTTGGGAAGAAGATGGAGTGTGTGGGTGCTGGCATAAGTGGAAGGGGGCCACCAGGGGCCCATGATACAGGGGGGCACGCCCAGGGTAGGTGGGCGCGCCCTCCACTCTCATGGCCTTGTGCTTGCCCCTCCTGGAGTGATTTCAGTGCCTAAAATCCTCAAATAATCCATAAAAAATCATACTAAATTTGCAGGGCATTTGGAGCACTTTTACTTTCGGGATATTTTTAATGCACGGATAATTCAGAAAACAAACGGTTAATACTATTTTTGCTTTATTTATTCTAAATAACAAAAAGTAAAAAGAGGGTACAGAAGGTTGTGCCTTCTAGTTTCATCCATCAAGTGATCATCAAAATGAATCCACTAACAAGGTTGATCAAGTCTTGTTAATAAACTCATTCTGAATAACACGGAACCGGAGAAATTTCGAATAACACTAAGTTACCTCAACGGGGATATGAAAATCCCCAACAATAAGAATATCATACTTTTTCTTGACAGTAGGGAGAGGAAATTCAAAACCTGCAATAATGAAAGTTGGAACTTTTCCAATAGAATTGATGCTATGAACTTGAGATTGTTTCCTCGGAAAGTGTACCGTATGCTCATTACAATTAACATGAAAAGTGACATTGCCTTTATTGCAATCAATAACAGCCCCTTCAGTATTCAAAAAAGGTCTACCAAGGATAATCGACATACTATCGTCCTCGGGAATATCAAGAATAACAAAGTTCGTTAAGATAGTAACATTTGCAACCACAACAGGCACATCCTCATAAATACCGACAGGTATAGCAGTTGATTTTTCGGCCATTTGCAAAGATATTTCAGTAGGTGTCAACTTATTTAATTCAAGTGTACGATATAAAGAGAGAGGCATAACACTAACACCGGCTCCAAGATCACATAAAGCAGTTCTAACATAATTTCTTTTAATGGAGCATGGTATAGTTGGTACCCCCGGATCTCCAAGTTTCTTTGGTATTCCACCCTTAAAGGTGTAATTAGCAAGCATGGTGGAAATTTCAGCTTCCGGTATCTTTATTTTGTTTGTAATGATATCCTTCATATATTTAGCATAAGGATTTACTTTAAGCATATCAGTTAAGCGCATACTAAGAAGATAGGTCTAATCATTTCAGCAAAGCGCTCAAAATCCTCATCATCCTTTGTCTTGGATGGTTTTGGAGGAAAGGGCATGGATTTCTGAACCCATGGTTCTCTTTCTCTACCGTGCTTCCTAGCAACAAAATGTGACGCCCCCGATTTAATCGTACACTAATCATGCACGCAAATGTGTGCGATCAAGATCAGGGACTCATGGGAAGATATCACAACACAACTCTAAAACATAAATAAGTCATACAAGCATCATAATACAAGCCAGGGGCCTCGAGAGCTCGAATACAAGTGCTCGATCATAAACGAGTCAACGGAAGCAACAATATCTGAGTACAGACATAAATTAAACAAGTTTGCCTTAAGAAGGCTAGCACAAACTAGGATACAGATCAAAAGAGGCGCAGGCCTCCTGCATGGGATCCTCCTAAACTACTCCTGGTCATCATCAGCAGGCTGCACGCAGTAGTATACACCTCCGGTGTAGTAGGAGTCGTCATCAACGGTGGCGTCTGGCTCCTGGGCTCCGACATCTGGTTGCAACAACCAAGTATAAGGGAAGGGGGAAAAGGGGGAGAAAAGCAACCGTGAGTACTCATCCAAAGTACTCACAAGCAAGGAGCTACACTACATATGCATGGGTATATGTGTAAAGGGCCATATCGGTGGACTTAACTGCAGAATGCCAGAATAAGAGGGGGATAGCTAATCCTGTCGAAGACTACGCTTCTGGCAGCCTCTGTCTTACATCATGTAGAAGAGAGTAGACTAAAGTCCTCCAAGTAGCGTCGCATAGCATAATCCTACCCGGCAATCCCCTCCTCGTCGCCCTGTTACAGAGCGATCACCGGGTTGTATCTGGCACTTGGAAGGGTGTGTTTTATTAAGTATCTGGTTCTAGTTGTCATAAGGTCAAGGTACAACTCCAAGTCGTCCTTTTACCGAAGATCACGGCTATTCGAATAGATTAACTACCCTGCAGGGGTGCACCACATAACCCAACACGCTCGATCCCATTTGGCCGGACACACTTTCCTGGGTCATGTCCGGCCTCGGAAGATCAACACGTCGCAGCCCCACCTAGGCACAACAGAGAGGTCAGCACGCCGGTCTAAACCTAAGCACACGGGGGTCTGGGCCCATCGCCCTTAGCACACCTGCACATTGCGTACACGGCCAGAAGCAGAACTAGCCCCCTTAATACAAGAGCAGGCTTACGTTCCAATCCGGCGCGCGCTGCTCAGTTGTTGACGTCATGAAGGCTTTGGATGATACCATGACGCCGAGTGCCCATAACTGTTCCCGCGTAGTTGGTTAGTGCGTATAGGCCAGTAGCCAGACTCAGATCAAATACCAAGATCTCGTTAAGCGTGTTAAGTATCCGCGAACGCCGAACAGGGCCAGGCCCACCTCTCTCCTAGGAGGTCTCAACCTGCCCTGTTGCTCCGCCACAAAGTAACAATCGGGGGTTGTCGGGAACCCAGGCCCACCTCTACCGGGATGGAGCCACCTATCCTTCTAGCCCCCACATCGGAATCACTTGCGGGTACTCAACGAGCTGACCCGACTTTAGTCACCATCTGTATAGTATGTATATATGTATAGTATATACCCGTGATCACCTCCCGAGTGATCACGGCCCGATAGTATAGCAAGGCAGACTGACAAGAATGTAGGGTCAATGATGATAAACTAGCATCCTATACTAAGCATTTAGGATTGCGGGTAACGTATCAGCAACTGTAGCAACAATGACAGGCTATGCATCAGAATAGGATTAACCAAAAGTAGTAACATGCTACACTACTCTAATGCAAGCAGTGTAGAGAAGGAATAGGCGATATCTGGTGATCAAGGGGGGGGGGCTTACCTGGTTGCTTTGGCAAGGAGGGGTCGTCGGTGACGTAGTCGTACTCAATCGCATCAACGCCGGTCTCAGGGTCTACCGGAGAAGAAGAGGGGGGAAGAAACAGTAAATATGGAGCAAACAAAGCATCACAAAATATAACAAGGCAATACGCGGTGCTAGGTATGCCCTAACGCGGTAGGAGGTGATACCGGCGAAGGGGGGAACATACGGGAAAGTATCCCTGGTGTTTTGCGTTTCTGGACAGATGAACCGGAGGGGGAAAGTTGCGTGTTTCATATGTTAGGGGTGTGTGGCGGATGAACGGGCTGCGTGTCCGGATTCGTCTCGTCGCTCTGAGCAACTTTCATGTACAAAGTTTTTACTTCCGAGCTATGGTTTATTTTATATTGATTTTAAAAGATTTAAATCATATGTAGCATTTATCTAATTATTTTAATTCGAAATTTGGATTTATGACATCAGCATGATGTCATGCTGACGTCAGCAGTCAACACGTGTTGACTAGGTCAATCTGATGGTGGGTCCCTCATGTCATACACTGTTTAATTAGCAGGTTAATTAAACAGAGTTAATTAGTTTACCTAATGATTAGGTTAATCTAAACAGAATTAATTAAGTTAATTAATTAATTAATTAATATTTTAATACTTATTTTTCTTAAATCTTCTTTTTTTATATAAAAGGGGCGTGGGCCCCCTAGTCAGTGGCTTTGGGGGAGCCTTAGCGGGTGAGCGGGCAGCGGGCGACAGGCACCTGAGCGTGGGCGAACCCGCCTGGCGTCGTGGGAGCCCGCCCAGGAGGTTGAGGCCGCGGCGACGGGCGCCGGCTGTGGGTGCTGGACCCGGGCGGCACGGGGTGGCACCGCGGGCAGAGGCCGAGCGGCGGAGGGCGCAATGGGGCGCGGAGACGAAGCAGGGGAGGCACGAACGGCGCAGGGACAGGGGATGCGCGGCGAGCCACGGGCGGGCGCTGGAGCGCGACGGAGATAGGGGAGGGCGAGGCGCGGGCGGCGACTCCGAGCGACGCGACGAGCAGAGGGCCGCGACGGGCGCGACGCGTGCGTGCGGGCGGTAGAGGAGGCCGGGGCGTCGCGAGCGTTGCCGACGACAGAGGGAAAGGGGGAGAGGAGGCGGAGCTCACATGGGCAGTAGGGGTTAGGCAGCGCGGGTCGAGGAGGATGACGGAGACGACGCGTCATGGAGGAGGTAGACCGGCGAGGAGGTCCGGCGAGGTCCTCGGGCGGCTGCGCGGGCTCCGGGCGGCGTCCGTGGAGCTCCGGGCGGCGGTGAATCGAGGACGAGGCGGCGACGTACGGTGGGTTGGGCGCGGCGTCGGAGCTCCCAGATCGGGAGAGGGGGGGCGAGGAGGACGGCGGTGGGGCGACGTCGACGGTGTTCGATGGCGCTGGAGCCACTGGCCCGATCCAGATCCAGACATGATCGGGTGAGGGAGGGGGAGTGGGAAACAAGGAGTGGGGGAGTTAGGGTTACGGGGAGGGAGTGATAACGAGGCCCGACTGTGCCTGGTGGGCCGGCCGGTGCGGCTGCCAGCTGGGCCGTTCGGTCCAGCGGGGGGGGGGGTCTTTTTCCTCTTTTTTTGTATTTATTGGTTTTCTGTTTATTAGTTTTCCATTTTATTTTCTATATATTTTTGTTTTATAAAATATACAAGTAGTACCTAAATTAGTGTTACAAAATACCCCAATGCCACAAAAAGTTTGGTGAAAAAATAAAATAGTTAAGTAATTTATTAATTGTAAAAGGCATTTAATTAATTGCTTTTGCTACTGTTTAAATCCTTATAGTTCATTTAAGCATTTTATAAAATCTTGGTTTCTCCGCCATAATTGCTTACGTTTTATTTGAAACAACCCGAACATTTTAGTTTTAATTTTTGAAAACTTTTGTTGTTTGCTTTTCTTTTGAATTTGAATTTGAATCGGTTTTGAACTAACGCGAGATTAGCAACAGTAATCAAGGTGACGTGGCATTATTATCAGAGGTTACTGTAGCTTGATTATCCGGGCGTCACAATTCTCCTCCACTACAAGAAATCTCGTCCCGAGATTTAAGAGGGGAACTAGGGGGTAAGGTCTGGTTACGGAATTCTAACGAATCTTCTCGTTCTTGGTTGCTCTTCTCGAAGTGGTCGATCCTTTTCGTTGATGTATTCATTTATCTGCTTTAGGTCATCATGATGAAGTCGACATCCTTTCTTCGGGAATCCCATCGTACTTCCAAAAGAATAAAGGGTGGGTATTCCGGGGGAACGAACCTCTGCAAGGTTAACTATCTGGTCAATAACATCGGCGAAGGTGGTGGGAAGTAACTCTCGAATTGAAACTTAAGAAAGTATCGAGAGCAAAGTAAGGAGGTATAATGGGAGGTTTCGAGCGGGCAGGCAATCGTTTGATACCTGTTACAAGGCCTGAAAGGGGTTCAGAGCAACGGGAATAAGCAGTGTGTCTGATACCAGAATAGATCACTAGGAAGGTGGCTCGTGATCTTTCATACGAGCCAAGCGTGAGGATTAGCTTTAGTAACAAGGGTGTACAGGAGAGTCAGGTTTTGATCCTGTGGAGCTGTGGGTTATGGGCCCACCATGTGGGTTAAAAGTATTAAGGGCGGAGACGTCTTGCGTGATCATGCAAGCAAGGTATATCAGAGGATAGCCTATCAGTTATGTCGCATCAACATCAGTACCAAGGGCGAGGGACGAAGAGAACCATTGTCCTGCTCGTTGAACGAGGCAGACCAGTAGGCAAAGTTCTCGTCCATCGGTGGTTACCGAAATATCATAAAAAATAGGGTCTCACTAGCAGAGTTGTACACCGAGGTGTTTACATAAGAAGTGAATTATTACTGCTTAGGCTATATAGATCACAAGAAAGGTCAAACAAACCAACGGAAAGGAAAATGTGATCATCAGGTCAAACAGAACAATGGAAAGGAAAAATGTGTTTAAACACATATTTCAGGGGTATGTCCTTCCCAAAGTCAAGCAGAGGATGATATCCAGGACAGGATATAAGGTAGAAAACCCTTTAGATAAGAGAAACATTACCCATACAATGGTGTTTGGGTAATTTCAACAAGAAACATTTAGTATGGTGCTTCAAATGTTCTTATTGAAAATCGGAGTACCATAGACATGCTTCGAGATAGCACTGCCATGTTATTCACGCAAAGGTCAAACTCTGGATACACAAAGGATTCATCGGAAACAACTTATAGGATAAGTCCTACAATTTCCTCATGGAAGAATGGATAACCTTGCTGAAAAGGAATCTATAACAATAGGGCCTCCGGCCAGGTGTGCTAGGCACGACATCACCTTACCGGGTCACATAAAGACCATTGTTATAACTCTTGGAAATATGTTCCAACCATCATATCTGACCGAGATTCAGATCTGATTGATGTCAGGATACCTCAAGCTCACGACGCTCGAGGAGAAAAGGTGCGACACAAATTGACGAGATGACATCGAAGATTCTCGGGAAATGAACTATGGAAGCAAGTTCCGAAACAAGAGTTCATCATTAAATCAAGAAGAGGATGAGGAGGTGACTGATGGACTCAGCGATAATTCATCGAGGTATCCAAAAGATGGATCTCCACAATTATGTGGATAAGGAGATAACATTTGTCATATCAAATGATATAAGGAAGTAAGCTCGAGGAAAACATACACAATTAAACATTGGTTGAAAGGTGCGCCCGAAATATGGGTTGGGTTGCACGACCAATGTCAGAATGGTGATTCAATAATTAATAGTCTAAGAATGAATGACTGACCATTAACTTCGAAGCAATAGGGTTGCTAGAAGTGCAAAATCCAAACAACACCGTTCACCTGTTGGTACCCCGGTTGGAATCAACATGAGGACCAAGAAAGAATGGTGATGGTGAGAAGTATCACTATACCAAGAATTCTTAAGAGGTGGAGTAATCCTCACAACATTTTGACATAAAAGATGGTAACACTCCAAGGTAAAGAAGAATAAATGCTGGATAGCAAGGAACTCAAGGTAATGCACAAAACATGAGCAAGTTTGTGTTGGAGGGAGGGCATTAACGTTGCCAATGATAATACAAACCATTGAGGGGCAAGGATGGTATTCCCCATCAAGAATTCAATAGATATTTTGGAAGAGCTCAGAATGTTGATGATCACGACACCTTTGTCGGAAGATTCCATGAGGCTGCCATTGAATAACGACGACATCAAGCAAAAGGAATGGTGAAGCAAAAGACCACTGGAACCACGGATACGACACAACCTCGGAATCAAGTATTGTTGTTCAAGACAATAATATATGACAAGGAAGATCGACGTAAGCTTAGCTCAGCGTCAAAAAGTGTGTTCCAGGAAGAAGGACCAGGTAGCACAGTTAAGATTTAGCACGATAATGATATAGCCGATCAGGCTAGGAATGACATGATCGGGTACAAACTCGTAAGTAAAGAATATCAGTAGGAGTTGTTGGGCCGTAATGCGGACTCGGTTCAGTTATCGGTATCTTCGAGTGTTTAATAACTCGGAGCCCGTGAAAAATTGGAATCGGTGAGAATGTAGCACTTGATGAAGAACTCATAAGAAGTTATGCAGTTCCATGATAATCTCAAGATAACAGGGGGTAACACTCGACGTCAGATCAAAGTAGAGTTTAGACTAGGGTATTGCTTTGCATAAGACAAGTGATCACACTTGCACGAGAAATGGAATCGAGGAGAAACATGGTCGGAACCACGTCCACAGATACAAGATGATCTTATAACAAGGGGATAATTATTTTAAGAGAAGCTTCCATGATCAGGTATACATCATGTCCATGGGCA
The DNA here is from genome assembly GCF_018294505.1 of Triticum aestivum. Taxonomy (NCBI): domain Eukaryota; kingdom Viridiplantae; phylum Streptophyta; class Magnoliopsida; order Poales; family Poaceae; genus Triticum; species Triticum aestivum. Next base: position 565,191,771 of record NC_057804.1, read on the forward strand.
TGAACACAGGGTTCAAGGTCGACTCCCACTTGTTCAACGCATAACCTTTCATTCACCTCTCGTATTTCGAAAATGACATTAGTTGTTAAAAGTTTTTACCTGTGCAATACTAGATAAGTATGACCCGTGAAATCTTTCGGGTTCACACAAATTAAGGAAGACATAGGTTCAACCCATCGGGGCATCTTAGGAATATATACCACACATTTCGGGAATAAATAACGCAAACTCGATAGTAGAGTATGCTTGAGAAAGCAAAGGATACAATTTACCAAAGGCATTATGTATCCGAGGAAAGGCTCACAAGCTTATTGAATATGAAGGACGTTGTCGGATAAAATCCGACAAAAGGTTCTGGTGGTCCACAAGGGATCTGATGTGAGCATCGGTACTCAACAAGAGGAAGAAAGAATGCAAGGAGGTCAGATTATAGAAACAACTGTCTAACTCAAAGCTCAATTGCAAAGGAATTATGATTTCCAAATCCAGGGATCAGAAGCAATGCTCTAATCAAGGATGGATAAGTTGAGTAGGCTTAGGGGTACAATCGATGGCAATTTGATTGGTCGAGATCCAGCTCATGTTCGAAAGTAGCCGAAAATATAATTTATAAGGATCAACTAATGATTGCGTGCATTCGCTCACATATAGAATCAACGGACACAAAATGATAGTGACAAAGGATGCCAATAAGAGTTCTAGACTTATGGGATTAACCATAATGAAAGCAAGCAAGAATTTCAAGAGCAAATGGCTGCCGAAGATTTTCGGAAGATCGAATGGTATTTTCAAGACTATTGTGAAACACATGAACGGCTAGGGATGAGGGGATACTCAGCAAGTGCGAGGAATTATCCGTTTGGGTATTCAGGTGACAAAGAACAGCAAGGCAATAAGCTCAAAGGATTATCGGAACAAAAACGAGTGTTTCGGGGTATCTTGTAATAACAAGACCAACTGTGGATGAATGTAAGAATAAGAACTTCAAGTAGTTATCCATAAGGGTTGACGGTGGAAGGGAATTGCAAACGCGATGAACACAAGTTCTCGGGTTAATAGCGTAGAGTATCTTCAGGGTCTTCACGTGCAGCAGACGATCATCAGTAATAAGAGGCTCTCCGGGTGAAAGTGATAACGAGATCCTAATGTTAGATTTAGTAAAATTCATTTAACCCGAATAGAAGAGAGTTCAGAGTCCCAGAGTAAAGGTTGAGGAATAAAAGATCCTACTACCACCCAATGGCGACGTGGGCCCGTAAGCCGCACATCCATGTTAGTAAAAGTTTTGCAATGACTAGACTCAACTTCGGCCAAGGAGTGTGGAAGGGGGATTCCTACAGGCAGTCGGCTCTGATACCAACTTGTGACGCCCTCGATTCAATCGTACACTAATCATGCACGCAAATGTGTACGATCAAGATCAGGGACTCACAGGAAGATATCACAACACAACTCTAAAACATAAATAAGTCATACAAGCATCATAATACAAGCCAGGGGCCTCGAGGGCTCGAATGCAAGTGCTCAATCATAGACGAGTCAGCGGAAGCAACAATATCTGAGTACAGACATAAGTTAAACAAGTTTGCCTTAAGAAGGCTGGCACAAACTGGGATACAGATCGAAAGAGGCGCAGGCCTCCTGCCTGGGATCCTCCTAAACTACTCCGTCTTGCGGCATAGCATAATCCTACCCGGCGATCCCCTCCTCGTCGCCCTGTTAGAGAGCGATCACCAGGTTGTATCTGGCACTTGGACGGGTGTGTTTTATTAAGTATGCGGTTCTAGTTGTCATAAGGTCAAGGTACAACTCCAAGTCGTCCTGTTACCGAAGATCACGGCTATTCGAATATATTAACTTCCCTGCAGGGGTGCACCACATAACACAACACGCTCGATCCCATTTGGCCGGACACACTTTCCTGGGTCATGTCCGGCCTCGAAAGATCAACACGTCACAACCCCACCTAGGCAGAACAGAGAGGTCAGCACGCCGGTCTAAACCTAAGCGCACCGGGGTCTGGGCCCATCGCCCTTAGCACACCTCCATGTTGCGTATGCGGCCGGAAGCACAACTAGCCCCCTTAATACAAGAGCAGGCTTACGTTCCAATCCGGCGCTCGCCGCTCAATTGCTGACGTCACGAAGGCTTCGGCTGATACCACGACGCCGAGTGCCCATAACTGTTCCCGCGTAGTTGGTTAGTGCGTATAGACCAGTAGCCAGACTCAGATCAAATACCAAGATCTCGTTAAGCGTGTTAAGTATCCGCGAACTCCGAACAGGGCCAGGCCCACCTCTCTCCTAGGCGGTCTCAACCTGCCCTGTCGCTCCGCCACAAAGTAACAGTTGGGGGCTGTCAGGAACCCAGGCCCACCTCTACCGGGAAGGAGCCACCTGTCCTTCCAGCCCCCACATCGGAATCACTTGCGGGTACTCAACGAGCTGACCCGACTTTAGTCACCATCTGTATAGTATGTATATATGTATAGTATATACCCGTGATCACCTCCCGAGTGATCATGGCCCGATAGTATAGCAAGGCAGACTAACAAGAATATAGGGCCAATGATGATAAACTAGCATCATATACTAAGCATTTAGGATTGCGGGTAAGGTATCAACAACTGTAGCAACAATGACAGGCTATGCATCAGAATAGGATTAACCGAAAGCAGTAACATGCTACACTACTCTAATGCAAGCAGTGTAGAGAAGGAATAGGCGATATCTGGTGATCAAGGGGGGGGGGGCTTGCCTGGTTGCTTTGGCAAGGAGGGGTCGTCGGTGACGTAGTCGTACTCAATCGCATCAACGCCGGTCTCGGGGTCTACCGGAGAAGAAGAGGGGGGAAGAAACAGTAAATATGGAGTAAACAAAGCATCACAAAATATAACAAGGCAATACGCGGTGCTAGGTATGCCCTAACGCGGTAGGAGGTGATACCGGCGAAGGGGGGGGACATCCGGGAAAGTATCCCCGGTGTTTTGTGTTTCCGGACAGATGAACCGGAGGGGGAAAGTTGCGTGTTTGATATGTTAGGTTTGTGTGGCGGATGAACGGGCTGCGTATACGGATTCGTCTTGTCGCTCTGAGCAACTTTCATGTACAAAGTTTTTACATCCGAGCTATGGTTTATTTTATATTGATTTTAAAAGATTTAAATCATATTTAGCATTTATCTAATTATTTTAATTTGAAATTTGGATTTATGACATCAGCATGATGTCATGCTGACGTCAGCAGTCAACACATGTTGGCTGGGTCAATCTGATGGTGGGTCCCGCATGTCATACACTGTTTAATTAGCAGGTTAATTAAATAGAGTTAATTAGTTTACCTAATGATTAGGTTAATCTAAACAGAATTAATTAAGTTAACTAAATAAATAAATAATTATTATTTTAATACTTATTTTTCTTAAATCCTCTTTTTTATATAAAACGTTCTAGGGCGTGGGCCCCCTAGTCAGTGGCTCTGGGGGGGCCTTAGCGGGTGAGCGGGCAGCGGGCGACGGGCGCCTGAGCGTGGGCGAACCCGCCTGGCATCGGGGGAGCCCGCCCAGGAGGTTGAGGCTGCGGCGACGGGCGCCGGCTGTGGGTGCCAGACCCGGGCGGCGCGGGGTGGCACCGCGGGCAGAGGCCGAGCGGCGGAGGGCGCAATGGGGCGCGGAGACGAAGCAGGGGAGGCACGAACGGCGCAGGGACAGGGGATGCGCGGCGAGCCACGGGTGGGCGCTGGAGCGCGACGGAGATAGGGGAGGGCGAGGCGCGGGCCGCGACTCCGAGCGACGCGACGAGCAAAGGGCCGCAACGGGCGCGACGCGTGCGTGCGGGCGGTAGAGGAGGCCGGGGCGTCGCGAACGGCGCCGGCGACAGAGTGAAAGGGGGAGCGGAGGTGGAGCTCACAGGGGCGGTAGGGGTTAGGCAGCGGGGGTCGAGGAGGATGATGGAGACGACGCGTCGTGGATGAGGCAGACCGGCGAGGAGGTCCGGCGAGGTCCTCGGGCGGCTGCGCGGGCTCCGGGCGGCGTCCGTGGAGCTCCGGGCGGCGGTGAATCGAGGACGAGGCAGCGGCGTACGACGGGTTGGGCGCGGCATCGGAGCTCCCAGATCGGGAGAGGGGGGGCGAGGAGGGCGGCCGTGGGGCAGCGTCGGTGGGGTTCGACGGGGCTGGAACCACTGGCCCGATCCAGATCCAGACGGGATCGAGTGAGGGAGGGGGAGTGGTAAACGAGAAGTGGGGGAGTTAGGGTTACGGGGAGGGAGTGATAAGGAGGCCCGACTGGGCCTGGTGGGCCGGCCGGTGCGGCTGCTAGCTGGGCCGTTCGGTCCAGCGTGGGGGGGGGGGTCTTTTTCCTCTCTTTTTTGTATTTATTTGTTTTCTGTTTATTAGTTTTCCATTTTATTTTCTATATATTTTTGTTTTATAAAATATACAAGTAGTACCTAAATTAGTGTTACAAAATACCCCAATGCCACAAAAAGTTTGGTGAAAAAATAAAATAGTTTAGTAATTTATTAATTGTAAAAGGCATTTAATTAATTGCTTTTGCTACTGTTTAAATCCTTATAATTCATTTAAGCATTTTATAAAAGCTTGGTTTCTCCACCATAATTGCTTACGATTTATTTGAAACAACCCGAACATTTTAGTTTTAATTTTTGAAAACTTTTGTTGTTTGCTTTTCTTTTGAATTTGAATTTGAATCGGTTTCGAACTAACGCGAGATTAGCAACAGTAATCGAGGTGACGTGGCATTATTAGCAGAGGTTACTGTAGCTTGATTATCCGGGTGTGTCTACAACAGGTTCACTAGAAGCATGCAAAGTCCTATCGTTTTTCTTTTTCTTCTTTTTGGAAGAACTAGGTGCTTCTAAATTATTTCTCTGAGAATCTTGCTCGATTCTCTTAGGGTGGCCTTCAGGTACAAAGGTTCCTGAGTCATTCTACCAGTTCTAGTAGCCACTCTAACAGCAAAGTCATTTTTATTATTTAATTCATCAAGCAAATCATTTTGAGCTTTAAGTACTTGCTCAACTTGAGTAGCAACCATAGAAGCCTATTTGCTAATGAGTTTAAGTTCACCTTTAACTCTAGGCATATTATCGCTCACGCGTCCTATCTTGAAAGCATTATTCTTTAACTCTCTACCAACATAAGCATTAAAACTTTCTTGTCTAGCCATAAAGTCATCAAATTCATCTAAGCATGGGCTATGAAATTTAGTAGAGGGGATTTCAACCTTATCATATCTATAGAGAGAATTTACCTTTACTACTTGTGTCGGGTTATCAAGACAACGTGGTTCTTCGACAGGCGGTATATTAAGACCATGTATTTCTTCAATAGGAGGTAAATTCTTAACATCTTCAGCTTTAATACCTTTTTCTTTCATTGATTTCTTTGCCTCTTGCATATCTTTAGGACTGAGGAATAAAACACCTCTCTTCTTCGGAGTGGGTTCAGGAATAGGCTCAGGAGTTGGCTCAATTGGTTCAGGAATTGCTTCAGGAATTGGCTCAGGAAGAGTCCAATTATTTTCATTAGTCAACATATTATTCAATAGTAATTCAGCTTCGTCGACTGTTCTTTCGATGAAAACACAACCGGCACAACTATCCAAGTAGTCCTTCGAAGCATCGGTTAGTCCATTATAAAAGATATCAAGTATTTCATTTTTCTTAAGAGGATGATCAGGCAAAGCATTAAGTAACTGGAGAAGCCTCCCCCAAGCTTGTGGGAGACTCTCTTCTTCGATTTGCACAAAATTATATATTTCCCGCAATGCAGCTTGTTTCTTATGAGCAGGGAAATATTTAGCAGAGAAGTAATGAATCATATCCCGGGGACTACGCACACAAGCAGGAGCAAGAGAATTAAACCAAGTCTTAGCATCACCCTTTAATGACAACAGAAATATCTTAAGGATATAATAATAGCGAGACTTCTCATCATTAGTAAACAGGGTGGCTATCTCATTCAACTTGGTAATATGTGCCACAACAATTTTAGATTCAAGGCCATAAAAAGGATCAGATTCAACCAAAGTAATTATTTCAGGAACAACGGAGAATTCATAATCCTTATCAGTAACACAAATAGGTGAAGTAGCAAAAGTAGGGTCAGGTTTTATTCTAGCATTAAGAGACTGATGCTTCCATTTAGCTAATAACTTTTTAATATCATATCTATCATTGCAAGCAAAGATAGCTCTAGCAGCTTCTGCATTCATAACATAACCCTCAGGAACAACAGGCAACTCATAATCATTCGGAGAACTTTCATCATCACTATCACCGATAATAGCATCTTCCATAATTTCATTCTCTCTAGCCCTAGCAAGTTGTTCATCAAGAAATTCACCTAACGGCAAAGTAGTATCACGCACAGAAGTAGTTTCATCATAAATATCATGCATAGCAGAAGTGGCATCATCAATAGCATGCGACATATCAGAATTTATAGCAGTAACAGGTTTACGTGTCGCAAGCTTACTCAAAAAAGAGGGAGAATCTAGTGCAGAGCTAGATGGCAGTTCCTTACCTCCTCTCATAGTTGAGGGATAAATCTTGGTTTTTGCGTCTTTGAAGTTCTTCATAGTGATCAGCAGATATAAATCCCAAGTGACTCAGAGAATAGAGCTATGCTCCCCGGCAACGGCGCCAGAAATTAGTCTTCATAACCAACAAGTGTAGGGGATCACAACAGCTTTCGACGGTAGAGTATTCAACCCAAGTTTATTGATTTGACACAAGGGGAGCCAAAGAATATTCTTGAGTATTAGCAGTTGAGTTGTCTATTCAACCACACTTGGATAACTTAGTATCTGTAGCAAAGTATTTAGTAGCAAAGTAGTATGATAATTGTAGGACCTTGAAGTATGTCTAGAGGGGGGTGATTAGACTACTTGACCAATTAAAAACTTAACCTTTTGCCAATTTTAGAGTTTGGCAGATTTTAGCTATGTTAGGACAAGTCAAGCAATCATCACACAAATCAAGCAAGCATGCAAGAGTATATAGGTAGCGGAAATTAAAGCATGCAACTTGCAAGAAAGTAAAGGGAAGGGTTTGGAGGATTCAAACGCAATTGGAGACATGGATGTTTTTGGCTTGGTTCCAATAGGTGGTGCTATCGTACATCCATGTTGATGGAGACTTCCACCCACAAAGGGTAACGGCTATGCGAGTCCACGGAGGGCTCCACCCACGAAGGGTCCACGAAGAAGCAACCTTGTATATCCCACCATGGCTGTCGCCCATGAAGGACTTGCCTCACTAGCGGTAGATCTTCATGAAGTAGGCGATCTCCTTGCCCTTACAAACTCCTTGGTTCAACTCCACAATCTTGTCGGAGGCTCCCAAGTGACACCTAGCCAATCTAGGAGACACCACTCTCCAATAAGTAACAAATGGTGCATTGATGATGAACTCCTTGCTCTTGTGCTTCAAATGATAGTCTCCCCAACACTCAACTCTCTCTCATAGGATTTGGATCTGGTGGAAAGAGGGTTTGAGTGGAAAGCAACTTGGGAAAGGCTAGACATCAAGATTCATATGGTAGGAATGGAATATCTTGGCCTCAACACATGAGTAGGTGGTTCTCTCTCAGAAATGGTAAGTTGGAAGTGTAGGTTTAGTCTGGTGGCTCTCTCTACGAATGAAGAGGAGGTGGAGGGGTATATATAGCCTCCACACAAAATCTAACCATTACACACAATTTACCAAACTCGGTGGGACCGATTCAACAGACTCGGTCGGACCGATTTAGTAAACCTAGTGACCGTTAGTGATTTTGAGTGGGACTGACATGCATCTCGGTCAGACCGATTCGGTTAGGGTAAGGGCATAACGTAATCTCGGTAAGACCGATTACACAAACTCGGTGAAACCGATTTTGGTAATAAGCTTTCCAGAGAGTTGGTCAGGTAAACTCGGTGGGACCAATTTGCTCTTTTCGGTGAGACCGAAATGTTACAAAAGGGAAACAGAGAGTTTACATTGCAATCTCGGTGGGACCGATCGCTCACTTTGGTTAGACCGAAACGTTACGAAGGGAAACAGAGAGATTACAATCCCATCTCGGTTAGACCGAGATCCCTATCAGTAAGACCGATTTGCTTAGGGTTTGTGGCAGTGGCTATGACTTTTGGAATCAGTGGCACCGGATTGGAAGAATCGGTGTGACCGATTTTGGCTTTGGGATTAGGTCATTTGTGGATGTGGGAAAGTAGCTGAGGGTTTTGGAGCATATCACAAAGCACATGAAGCAAGAGGCTCATTAAGCAACACCTCATCCCTCCTTGATAGTATTGGCTTTTCCTATAGACTCAATGTGATCTTGGATCACTAAAATATAAAATAAAGAATCTTGAGCTTTTGAGCTTGAGCCAATCCTTTGTCCTTAGTATTTTGAGGGATCCACTTTCATCATCCATGCCATGCCATTCATTGAGCTTTCCTGAAATAATAGTCTTGGAATAGCATTAGCTCAATGAGCTATATGTTGTTATGAATTACCAAAACCACCTAGGGATAGTTGCACTTTCAATCTCCCCCTTTTTGGTAATTGATGACAACATATAGATCAAAGCTTCGACAAATGATAATAAGAATAAAAACATCATCGCTTTCAGAAATATGTGATAAGCAAGAGCTCCCCCTAAATTTGTGCATAGTTTAAAATTTGCTTTGGACTGCAAATGCACAAGGAATTAGGCTCATGGGTTACTCTTCCATGTCACATACATCTTGGTGGAGCGCTCAAGATGATAAGTATTGAATACATGCACTCATCACCAAGCAAAGTGAATGATCACATAAGATAGATAGGATAATATCCTCAAACATGCATAAGTGTAGCTTATAATCAAAAACATGATCATCAATGTCTCACAAGCATAGTATCTCAACCAATCAAAAGCAAACAAGTTTAAACCAACAAAGCAAGAGAGAACAAAAGCAACACACTCTCTCTCTCGAAGCCTATGATATATACATTTTTCTCCCCCTTTGGCAACAAGTTACCAAAAAGTTCATAGAATATGCATAATGCTAGATCGACTCTCAGGCTTGATCTTCAGTTGGTGGTGTAGAGATGGCTCCTTGGACGAAGGCTGCAGTTGATGTAGAGGGTGCTGGAGTTGATGCTGAAGCTGGTTGCACTGGAGTTGAAGGGGCAGTAGCTGGTGCTGAAGATGTTGCTCTTGTGTCTGGCACTGGCACAACAGCTGATCTCTGAGCTCTAGGCACTCTGGCAAAGACATTAGTGGTTGTCTTGCCCTTCCTCTCCTGCATGTCATCCTGCAGTTTCTCCACAACTGTCTGAATCTCAGTTACCTTGACATCAAGATCATGAAATTTGAGTTCCATGATTCTCTCCAGGCTCTCCTGATTCTGAGTGAGGGTGGCCAATCCCTTCTCAATCCTCAGAGATGATGCTATCAAGTAACCAAGCTGCTCCTGCTTGTTTTTCAAGAAATACTCAGATGCCTCTTCTTGAGTTGGCATCTTGGCAGCCTTCTCCTTCCTTGCCTTCTCCCTCTTCTCTTGAGCTTGAACTGATGATGGATCATCCTCATTCATGACAACCTCATTGTCTTCAAAGTCTGGATAGAGTGGAAAATGTTCCCTATCCAATAGATATTTGCCAGTTCCCATCTTTGAGTTGATCAATTCCTGAATCTGAGGTGCATAACCACAGCTCCTCTTCTGATCTGCTGCAGTCCTCTTAATGGTTTCAACTATAAGGCTCATGACTTTGAATTTCTATGGCACATCAAATAAATGCAACATATTGATGGCATGCCCTCTGATCATGTTGTGGTCACCAGACTTGGGCAACAGAGTGTGCCTCAAAATCCAATTGATAGTAGGCAGCCCTGACAACAGAAAATGGACTGATCCAAAAGAGAAAGTCTCTAGGGCTTTGTCTGGGATCTCCTTGTACATGTGTGCCATGGTATTGTGTCCCATTTTCTTCTTGGCATATACATCCAGATCATCATCATTTTCCTTTGGGGCATTTATCAGTTTTGTCCATTCTTCAACAGTGGATTGGTACCTTGTACCTTCAGACATCCAAACAATTCTTCCATCTGGGTAAAAATGTGCTGTGGAGTAGAATTGCATGATAAGTTCATCATTCCAGTTTGTGAGCTTTTGCCCAACCAAATCTGCAACTTCACAAGCAACAAAGTTGTCTTGCACTCCAGGATATGCTCTTCATTTTCCTTCGTGTAGGTCCAGTCGACCCACCTCATATCAAAAACTATGGGCTTCTTGTCCAATAAGATTGTCTCATAGAAGTCCTATTGTTCCTTCGTATGGAACCTGTAATCAACAGCAGTTCTTCTCCTTGTGGCATATGGATCTGCCATCCTCCATAGCCTCAATCCTGAGTCTTTTCTAATGTTCATGTCCTCAGCCACAGGATGAGCATCATTGTGATCTGGTATCTTAGGCTTGAGCATCCTTAGAACTTGTCCTTCTTCATCTTCCTCCTCAGCAACCTCAGGCACTGGGGCCTTGTTCTTCTCAGCAGCTGGAATACTCCTGGTATTCCTCTTTGGTGCAGACTTGGCCTTGGGGGCAGCTTTGGGTGCTTCCTTGGGCTTAGATGTTGCAGCCCCAGATTTAATAGCATCACCCATAAGCTTTGGTGCCTTTGGTGCTGGTGCAGCAATCTCTTCCTCTTCCATCATGGAAGGTTGACCAACAACTCTAGCCATGGTCTTCTTGACCCTTTCCTTCCTCTTCTTGCCTTCAGCACCTGGCTCTTTGGGATCAGGCTTTTCAGGCAGTTGAGTTGATGCTCTAGCCTTGGACAAAGGTTGTCTTCCTGCAGGCCTTTTAATCTTCATGCCTGACTTTGTATCCTTTGCTGAGCCATATTCCTTCTTGAGCACCACTTTCTTGGAAGTAGCCTCATCTTCTTTAGCTTTGTAGTCCTCATCTTCTGAGTCTGAGGTTCTCTTTCTCCTTTGCCTGGTAGCAGCCTTAGGCGGGTTGCTAGGAGTGCTTCTGCTCCCTTCATCTGAAGTGCTGGAGGGACTAGTGCCCTCACTCATGTGAATCTGCTTTGCTGAGCTGTTCTGGCTGTCACTCTGGTCTGACATGCTGCAAAGGCTGGCTGCTGACCCTGTGAAGAGTTATAGATGAGATAGAGTGGATGAGCATCACAAAATACAGAGAATTTTCAAAAGAATGATTCAAAAATTCAGTTTTACTTTTCCACAGAAAGCATTTCGGATCAACCGATTTTCAAACTCGGTGATACCGAAGCAGTTTTTGGAACCTAAACTGATGAACTCGGTTGTACCGAGTCACAGTTTGGTGGCACCAAGACTGCTAGGGTTTCACAGAATCCTAAAATCGGTCGCACCGATTAGTAATTCTCGGTCAGACCGAGAGTCACTAGTGCAATGGCATATGCCTAATCAGTGAGACCGAGTTTTTCAACTCGGTGGGTCCGAGATGGTTTCGGCGGAAACCTAACCCTAAAAATTTGAATCTAATCTACTCTACGGACTACTTTGGCTGGATAGGATTGTTTCAATCGTGGCAAGAATCAATAAGAGTACAATGTGCTAGGAATCAGATGTGGATAGCATAAAGATCGAGTCCATACCCTAGTGCGGCGATGAACTCGCTACAGCGGCAACGGTGGGGTTGAATTCCGTTGACGGCGGCGGAGACCAGCGACAGGAGGCGGCTGGCGACGAGGAGACGATCCGGAGACCTTCGATGGCAGAGCGAGCTATTGCGCGGGCGAAGGGGTTCGGAGAAATTTCCAAAATTTTGCCCGTGTCTATATATAGCCCGACCCTGTCGGTGTGACCGAGTGGAACAACTCGATGGCACCGAGATGCATAACTGTGTTCAGTTACAGCAACTCGGTGTGACCGAAAAGTTCAAATCGGTTGCACCGAGATTCAAAACTCAGATCAACTTAATTATCTCGGTAGGACCGAAATGGAGGAATCAGTCAGACCGAGAATCACAAAGAGGTTTTGGAAGTTTAAGTCTATGACGAATCGTGGACTCCGAGTGCTCCTCACACAGAGTGGTTCGAATCTGACTTGATCAAATTTTGTGATGTAGCATGAATAGAGTTTGAGACGAGAAAAGCATAGATAGCTAGAGAGGGTTCTTAGGCATTCTTGTCCATCCATTTGGCCAAAAGAAGAAAGAACCAAACAATCAAAACAATAAGTGGATGTCCTTGAATGAGTAAAATATGCACCAACATGCTCACACAATAAAATGGCAAATGAAATATGTGGCAAAGCATGCACAACCAATTCTAGCATCTATCAAACAATTGGCGATGACTAGGTCATCTATATATGAGTATATTGACTTAGGAGTCAAATGAGAACATTTGATCATAGGTCATACTCATCGTTTAAGCTCAAGTGGGGTTACCACTTTTACATAATGCATTGATGTGTTCACACCATTAGAGTTACTTTGACTCAATTTTTTGAGTTAAGCTCCCCCTAGATGTGAGATCCCCCCTTTAGAGGGATGAACTAACCTTGGGTTTTGTCGATGATGACTTCATGTAGGTGTTGAAGATATGGATGCTCAATGTTGATGTAGATCATTTGGAGCAATCCTTTGGAGTGAGTTTCACTTTCAACTTACCTACATGGGTTAGTCCCACAAGGAACAAACAAGAATATCCATAGACATAGAGTGATGCACACACAAGATGATGTCCATGAAAACATTAGGTTACCTTGTCCCTTGCCTTACCAACATGAGGGTTTGTGACTCCTTGAACTAGTGCAAGATGTGGAAGTTGATTGCACTTGTCCTCTCCATAAAGATATGAGTGAAGAATGTTGGCGGAGTCACCCTCAAGAACTCTCTAGTTCTTCTTCTTCGGGATCCACATCATCTTGATGGGAATCCTTGGAGTTGTAGTTGTACTTGATGAAGTAGAACTTGACGTAGTCTTGGGAACCCACTTGACCAAGGCCTTAGGTGCTTCTTCAAATGCATCAATCTCCTCTTGAAGCTTATCCTTGCCTTTGTTCTTGTGGTCTTGTGGAGGAAGATCATCTTGTGCTTGTGTTCCCTTGAAGGAAGTAGGATCATACTTCTGTTGTTGAGGAACAAACTTCGTCTTGGGGTATTGATCTTCTTCCCACTCAACTCCATTGGCATTGAACTTTCGTTCAAAACCAACACCTTGATTCTTCCGGTGTCTTCCTTGCTTGCGTATAATTTCCTCGAATAGCTTACTCCCGGCAAGGCTCTTGTAAACACCTTTCTCTATAATTCCCTTCAATAAGCTATTTTCTTGCTCAAGTGTAACTTGGCTAAGAGAATAACTAGTGGAATCAAGAGAACTACTAGAAGCAACAATATTGGATTTAACATTATTATTGTTACTACTAGAGGAAGTATCTTTCTTGTACTTGTTACTAGACTTGACTTGAGGCATGTAATAGATAAGAGTAAACGCTTGGCAATGTAAGAAGAACTTTTCTTACGGAGATCATCATTGATTGCTTTTAAGAACTCATGCTCTTGCTCAAGATTGAGCTTTTCAAAGCGTAACTTCTCATGAGCCCTTAAAAGTTCTCGATGATCTTCGAAGATAGTTTCATGAGCCAACTTAAGAGTGTTTAGTTCTTTAGTTAGAAGCTCAATTTTCTCCTTATCATTGTCATTCGTTTGATTAGCATGATTTATTGACGTTTCATCATAGTATTCATCACTAGAGTTGTCAACAAGTAAATCATCATCCACAAGCAAGTCATCTTCATCACTATTGAAATCAACATACTCAGGATGTGTTACCTTTGGACCTTTGGCCATGAAGCATCTTCCAATTCCTTCATTTGGTGAATCAAATATGTCGTAGGAGTTGGTTGACACAAGTGCTAGACCGGCAACACCTCCATCTTGAGTATGTTCAAAGTCGGAGTGATAGCTTCTCTCGGAGTGATTGTCGGAGTCGGAGCCGGATACCCATTCACCAACATGAGCTTGATGTCTTCGTTTTGTGTAGCTCCTTGATGACTCGTCCTTCCTTTCCAAATCCTTGCTTCTCTGTGAGGGTCTTCGTTCATAACAATCATCTCTACTCCTCCTCTCTCTTGGTGGTGATTCTTCTCTTTTGCTTCTTCTTTTTGGAGAATCTTCTCTTCTTTTGTAGGGTGCCGTACACTCATTGGAGTAGTGTCCAGGCCTCCCACAATTGTAGCAATTGCGCTCTCGACTAGAAGATCTTTTGTCATGATAAGACCTTGACTTGGAGCTTCTTTCTTTGCTTCTACTCTTGTAGAATTTGTTAGGACCTTGAAGGACCTTGAAGTATGTCTAGAGGGGGGGGTGATTAGACTACTTGACCAATTAAAAACTTAACCTTTTCCCAATTTTAGAGTTTGGCGGATTTTAGCTATCTTAGGACAAGTCAAGAAATCATCACACAAATCAAGCAAGCATGCAAGATTATATAGGCAGCGGAAATTAAAGCATGCAACTTGCAAGAAAGTAAAGGGAAGGGTTTGGAGGATTCAAACACAATTGGAGACACGGATGTTTTTGGCGTGGTTCCGATAGGTGGTGCTATCGTACATCCATGTTGATGGAGACTTCAACCCACGAAGGGTAACGGCTGCGCGAGTCCACGGAGGGCTCCACCCATGAAGGGTCCATGAAGAAGCAACCTTGTCTATCCCACCATGGCCGTCACCCACGAAGAACTTGCCTCACTAGCGGTAGATCTTCACGAAGTAGGCGATCTCTTTGCCCTTACAAACTCCTTGGTTCAACTCCACAATCTTGTCGGAGGCTCCCAAGTGACACCTAGCCAATCTAGGAGACACCACTCTCCAAGAAGTAACAAATGGTGCGTTGATGATGAACTCCTTGCTCTTGTGCTTCAAATGATAGTCTCCCCAACACTCAACTCTCTCTCATAGGATTTGGATCTGGTGGAAAGAGGGCTTGAGTGGAAAGCAACTTGGGGAAGGCTAGAGATCAAGATTCATATGGTAGGAATGGAATATCTTGGCCTCAACGCATGAGTAGGTGGTTCTCTCTCAGAAATGGTAAGTTGGAAGTGTAGGTTTAGTCTGATGGCTCTCTCCACGAATGAAGAGGAGGTGGAGGGGTATATATAGCCTCCACACAAAATCTAACCGTTACACACAATTTACCAAACTCGGTGGGATCGATTCAACAGACTCGGTCGGACCGATTTAGTGAACCTAGTGACCGTTAGTGATTTTCGGTGGGACTGACATGCATCTCGGTGAGACCGATTCGGTTAGGGTTAGGGCATAACGTAATCTCGGTAAGACCGATTACACAAACTCGGTGAAACCGATTTTGGTAATAAGCTAACCAGAGAGTTGGTCAGGTAAACTCGGTGCGACCGATTTGCTCTTTTCGGTGAGACCGAAATGTTACAAAAGGGAAACAGAGAGTTTACATTGCAATCTCGGTGGGACCGATCGCTCACTTCGGTTAGACCGAAACGTTACGAAGGGAAACAGAGAGATTACAATCCCATCTCGGTGAGACCGAGATCCCTATCGTAAGACCGATTTGCTTAGGGTTTGTGGCAGTGGCTATGACTTTTGGAATCGGTGGCGCCGGATTGGAAGAATCGGTGTGACCGATTTTGGCTTTGGGTTTAGGTCATTTGTGGATGTGGGAAAGTAGCTGAGGGTTTTGGAGCATATCACAAAGCACATGAAGCAAGAGGCTCATTAAGCAACACCTCATCCCTCCTTGATAGTATTGGCTTTTCCTATAGACTCAATGTGATCTTGGATCACTAAAATATAAAATGAAGAGTCTTGAGCTTTTGAGCTTGAGCCAATCCTTTGTCCTTAGTATTTTGAGGGATCCACTTTCATCATCCATGCCATGCCATTCATTGAGCTTTCCTGAAATAATAGTCTTGGAATAGCATTAGCTCAATGAGCTATATGTTGTTATGAATTACCAAAACCACCTAGGGATAGTTGCACTTTCAATCTCCCCCTTTTTGGTAATTGATGACAACATATAGATCAAAGCTTCGACAAATGATAATAAGAATAAAAACATCGTCGCTTTGAGAAGTATGTGATAAGCAAGAGCTCCCCCTAAATTTGTGCATAGTTTAAAATTTGCTTTGGACTGCAAATGCACAAGGAATTAGGCTCATGGGTTACTCTTCCATGTCACATACATCTTGGTGGAGCGCTCAAAATGATAAGTATTGAATACATGCACTCATCACCAAGCAAAGTGAATGATCACATAAGATAGATAGGATAATATCATCAAACATGCATAAGTGTAGCTTATGATCAAACACATGATCATCAATGTCTCACAAGCATAGTATCTCAACCAATCAAAAGCAAACAAGTTTAAACCAACAAAGCAAGAGAGAACAAAAGCAACACTCTCTGTCTCGAAGCCTATGATCTATACATTTTTCTCCCCCTTTGGCAACAAGTTACCAAAAAGTTCATAGAAAATGCATAGTGCTAGATCGACTCTCAGGCTTGATCTTCAGTTGGTGGTGTAGAGATGGCTCCTTGGACGAAGGCTTCAGTTGATGTAGAGGGTGCTGGAGTTGATGCTGAAGCTGGTTGCACTTGAGCTGAAGGGGCAGTAGCTGGTGCTGAAGATGTTGCTCTAGTATCTGGCACTGGCACATCAGCTGACCTCTGAGCTCTAGGCACTCTGGCAAAGACATTAGTGGTTGTCTTGCCCTTCCTCTCCTGCATGTCATCCTGCAGTTTCTCCACAACTGATCTGAATCTCAGTTACCTTGACATCAAGATCATGAAATTTGAGTTCCATGATTCTCTCCAGGCTCTCCTGATTCTGAGTGAGGGTGGCCAATCCCTTCTCAATCCTCAGAGATGATGCTATCAAGTAACCAAGCTGCTCCTGCTTGTTTTTCAAGAAATACTCAGATGCCTCCTCTTGAGTTGGCATCTTGGCAGCCTTCTCCTTCCTTGCCTTCTCCTTCTTCTCTTGAGCTTGAACTGATGATGGATCATCCTCATTCATGACAACCTCATTGTCTTCAAAGTCTGGATAGAGTGGAAAATGTTCCCTATCCAATAGATATTTGCCAGTTCCCATCTTTGAGTTGATCAATTCCTGAATCTGAGGTGCATAACCACAGCTCCTCTTCTGATCTGCTGCAGTCCTCTTAATGGTTTCAACTATAAGGCTCATGACTTTGAATTTCTGTGGCACATCAAATAAATGCAACATATTGATGGCATGCCCTCTGATCATGTTGTGGTCACCAGACTTGGGCAACAGAGTGTGCCTCAGAATCCAATTGATAGTAGGCAGCCCTGACAACAGAAAATGGACTGATCCAAAAGAGAAAGTCTCTAGGGCTTTGTCTGGGATCTCCTTGTACATGTGTGCCATGGTATTGTGTCCCATTTTCTTCTTGGCATATACATCCAGATCATCATCATTTTCCTTTGGGGCATTTATCAGTTTTGCCCATTCTTCAACAGTGGATTGGTACCTTGTACCTTCAGACATCCAAACAATTCTTCCATCTGGGTAAAAATGTGCTGTGGAGTAGAATTGCATGATAAGTTCATCATTCCAGTTTGTGAGCTTTTGCCCAACAAAATCTGCAACTCCACAAGCAACAAAGTTGTCTTGCACTCCAGGATAGTGCTCTTCATTTTCCTTCATGTAGGTCCAGTCGACCCACCTCATATCACAAACTATGGGCTTCTTGTCCAATAAGATTGTCTCATAGAAGTCCTATTGTTCCTTTGTATGGAACCTATAATCAACAGCAGTTCTTCTCCTTGTAGCATATGGATCTGCCATCCTCCATAGCCTCAATCCCGAGTCTTTTCTGATGTTCATGTCCTCAGCCACAGGATGGGCATCATTGTGATCAGGTATCTTAGGCTTGAGCTTCCTTAGAACCTGTCCTTCTTCATCTTCCTCCTCAGCAACCTCAGGCACTGGGGCCTTGTTCTTCTCAGCAGCTGGAATATTCCTGGTATTCCTCTTTGGTGCAGACTTGGCCTTAGGGGCAGCTTTGGGTGCTTCCTTGGGCTTAGATGTTGCAGCCCCAGATTTAATAGCATCACCCATAAGCTTTGGTGCCTTTGGTGCTGGTGCAGCAATCTCTTCCTCTTCCATCATGGAAGGTTGACCAACAACTCTGGCCATGGTCTTCTTGACCCTTTCCTTCCTCTTCTTACCTTCAGCAGCTGGCTCTTTGGGATCAGGCTTTTCAGGTAGTTGAGTTGATGCCCTGGCCTTGGACATAGGTTATCTTCCTGCAGGCCTTTTAATCTTCATGCCTGGCTTTGTATCCTTTGCTGAGCCATATTCCTTCTTGAGCACCACTTTCTTGGAAGTAGCCTCATCTTCTTCAGCTTTGTAGTCCTCATCTTCTGAGTCTGAGGTTCTCTTTCTCCTTTGCCTGGTAGCAGCCTTAGGCAGGTTGCTAGGAGTGCTTCTGCTCCCTTCATCTAAAGTGCTGGAGGGACTAGTGCCCTCACTCATGTGAATCTGCTCTGCTAACCTGTTCTGGCTGTCACTCTGGTCTGACATGCTGCAAAGGCTGACTGCTGACCCTATGAAGAGTTATAGATGAGATAGAGTGGATGAGCATCACAAAATGCAGAGATTTTTCAAAAGAATGATTCAAAAATTCAGTTTTAGTTTTCCACAGAAAGCATTTCGGATCAACCGATTTTCAAACTCGGTGATACCGAAGCAGTTTTTGGAACCTAAACTGATGAACTCGGTTGGACCGAGTCACAGTTTGGTGGCACCGAGACTGCTAGGGTTTCACAGAATCCTAAAATCGGTCGCACCGATTAGTAATTCTCGGTCAAACCGAGAGTCACTAGTGCAATGGCATATGCCAAATCGGTGAGACCGAGTTTTTCAACTCGGTGGGTCCGAGATGGTTTCGGCGGAAACCTAACCCTAAAAATTTGAATCTAATCTACTCTACGGACTACTTTGGCTGGATAGGATTGTTTCAATCGTGGCAAGAATCAATAAGAGTACAATGTGCTAGGAATCAGATGTGGATAGCACAAAGATCGAGTCCATACCCTAGTGCGGCCATGAACTCGCTACAGCGGCAATGGTGGGGTTGAATTCCGTTGACGGCGGCGGAGACCAGCGACAGGAGGCGGCTGGCGATGAGGAGACGATCTGGAGACCTTCGATGGCAGAGCGAGCTATTGCGCGGGCGAAGGGGTTCGGAGAAATTTCCAAAATTTTGCCCGTGTCTATATATAGCCCAACCCTGTCGGTGTGACCGAGTGGAACAACTCGATGGCACCGAGATGCATAACTGTGTTCAGTTACAGCAACTCGATGTGACCGAAAAGTTCAAATCGGTTGCACCGAGATTGAAAACTCAGATCAACTTAATGATCTCGGTAGGGCCAAAATGGAGGAATCGGTCAGACCGAGAATCACAAAGAGGTTTTGGAAGTTTAAGTCTATGACGAATCAGGGACTCCGAGTGCTCCTCACACAGAGTGGTTCGAATCTGACTTGATCAAATTTTGTGATGTAGCATGAATAGAGTTTGAGACGAGAAAAGCATAGATAGCTAGAGAGGGTTCTTAGGCATTCTTGTCCATCCACTTGGCCAAAAGAAGAAAGAACCAAACAATCAAAACAACAAGTGGATGTCCTTGAATGAGTAAAATATGCACCAACATGCTCACACAATAAAATGGCAAATGAAATATGTGGCAAAGCATGCACAACCAATTCTAGCATCTATCAAACAATTGGCGATGACTAGGTCATCTATATATGAGTATATTGACTTAGGAGTCAAATGAGAACATTTGATCATAGGTCATACTCATCGTTTAAGCTCAAGTGGGGTTACCACTTTTACATAATGCATTGATGTGTTCACACCATTAGAGTTGCTTTGACTCAATTTTTTGAGTTAAGCTCCCCCTAGATGTGAGATCCCCCCTTTAGAGGGATGAACTAACCTTGGGTTTTGTCGATGATGACTTCATGTAGGTGTTGAAGATGTGGATGCTCAATGTTGATGTAGATCATTTGGAGCAATCCTTTGGAGTGAGTTGCACTTTCAACTTACCTACATGGGTTAGTCCCACAAGGAACAAACAAGAATATCCATAGACATAGAGTGATGCACACACAAGATGATGTCCATGAAAACATTAGGTTACCTTGTCCCTTGCCTTACCAACATGAGGGTTTGTGACTCCTTGAACTAGTGCAAGATGTGGAAGTTGATTGCACTTGTATTTGCCATAAAGATATGAGTGAAGAATGTTGGCGGAGTCACCCTCAAGAACTCTCTAGTTCTTATTCTTCGGGATCCACATCATCTTGATGGGAATCCTTGGAGTTGTAGTTGTACTTGATGAAGTAGAACTTGACATAGTGTTGGGAACCCACTTGACCAAGGCCTTAGGTGCTTCTTCAAATGCATCAATCTCCTCTTGAAGCTTATCCTTGCCTTTGTTCTTGTGGTCTTGTGGAGGAAGATCATCTTGAGCTTGTGTTCCCTTGAAGGAAGTAGGATCATACTTCTGTTGTTGAGGAACAAACTTCGTCTTGGGGTATTGATCTTCTTCCCACTCAACTCCATTGGCATTGAACTTTCGTTCAAAACCAACACCTTGATTCTTCCGGTGTCTTCCTTGCTTGCGTATAATTTCCTCGAATTGCTTACTCCCGGCAAGGCTCTTGTAAACACCTTTCTCTATAATTCCCTTCAATAAGCTATTTTCTTGCTCAAGTGTAACTTGGCTAAGAGAATCATTAGTGGAATCAAGAGAACTATTAGAAGCAACAATATTGGATTTAACATTATTATTGTTACTACTAGAGGAAGTATCTTTCTTGTACTTGTTACTAGACTTGACTTGAGGCATGTAAGTAGATAAGAGTAAACGCTTGGCAATGTAAGAAGAACTTTTCTTACGGAGATCATCATTGATTGCTTTTAAGAACTCATGCTCTTGCTCAAGATTGAGCTTTTCAAAGCGTAACTTCTCATGAGCCCTTAAAAGTTCTCGATGATCTTCGAAGATAGTTTCATGAGCCAACTTTAGAGTGTTTAGTTCTTTAGATAGAAGCTCAATTTTCTCCTTATCATTGTCATTCGCTTGATTAGCATGATTAATTGACGTTTCATCATAGTATTCATCACTAGAGTTGTCAACAAGTAAATCATCATCCACAAGTAAGTCATCTTCATCACTATTGAAATCAACATACTCAGGAAGTGTTACCTTTGGACCTTTGTCCATGAAGCATCTTCCAATTCCTTTATTTGGTGAATCAAATATGTCATAGGAGTTGGTTGACACGAGTGCTAGACCGGCAACACCTTCATCTTGAGTATGTTTGAAGTCAGAGTGATAGCTTCTCTCGGAGTGATTGTCGGAGTCGGAGCCGGATACCCATTCACCAAGATGAGCTTGATGTCTTCGTTTTGTGTAGCTCCTTGATGACTCGTCCTTCCTTTCCGAATCCTTGCTTCTCTGTGAGGGTCTTCATTCATAACGATCATCTCTACTCCTCCTCTCTCTTGGTTGTGATTCTTCCCTTTTGCTTCTTCTTTTTGGAGAATCTTCTCTTCTTTTGTAGGGTGTCGTACACTCATTGGAGTAGTGTCCAGGCCTCCCACAATTGTAGCAATTGCGCTCTCGACTAGAAGATCTTTTGTCATGATAAGACCTTGACTTGGAGCTTCTTTCTTTGCTTCTACTCTTGTAGAATTTGTTAGGACCTTGAAGTACCTTGAAGTATGTCTAGAGGGGGGTGATTAGACTACTTGACCAATTAAAAACTTAACCTTTTCCCAATTTTAGAGTTTGGCAAATTTTAGCCATCTTAGGACAAGTCAAGCAATCATCACACAAATCAACCAAGCATGCAAGAGTATATAGGCAGCGAAAATTAAAGCATGCAACTTGCAAGAAAGTAAAGGGAAGGGTTTGGAGGATTCAAACACAATTGGAGACACGGATGTTTTTGGCGTGGTTCTGATAGGTGGTGCTATCGTACATCCATGTTGATGGAGACTTCAACCCGTGAAGGGTAACGGCTGCGCGAGTCCACGGAGGGCTCCACCCACGAAGGGTCCACAAAGAAGCAACCTTGTCTATCCCACCATGGCCGTCGCCCACGAAGGACTTGCCTCACTAGCGGTAGATCTTCACGAAGTAGGCGATCTCCTTGCCCTTACAAACTCCTTGGTTCAACTCCACAATCTTGTCGGAGGCTCCCAAGTGACACCTAGCCAATCTAGGAGACACCACTCTCCAAGAAGTAACAAATGGTGCGTTGATGATGAACTCCTTGCTCTTGTGCTTCAAATGATAGTCTCCCCAACACTCAACTCTCTCTCATAGGATTTGGATCTGGTGGAAAGAGGGTTTGAGTGGAAAGCAACTTGGGGAAGGCTAGAGATCAAGATTCATATGGTAGGAATGGAATATCTTGGCCTCAACACATGAGTAGGTGGTTCTCTCTCCGAAATGGTAAGTTGGAAGTGTAGGTTTAGTCTGATGGCTCTCTCTACGAATGAAGAGGAGGTGGAGGTGTATATGTAGCCTCCACATAAAATCCAACCGTTACACGCAATTTACCAAACTCGGTGGGACCGATTCAACAGACTCGGTCGGACCGATTTAGTAAACCTAGTGACCGTTAGTGATTTTCGGTGGGACTGACATGCATCTCGGTGAGACCGATTCAGTTAGGGTTAGGGCATAACATAATCTCGGTAAGACCGATTACACAAACTCGGTGAAACCGATTTTGGTAATAAGCTTTCCAGAGAGTTGGTCAGGTAAACTCGGTGGGACCGATTTGCTCTTTTGTGTTACAAAAGGGAAACAGGGAGTTTACATTGCAATCTCGGTGGGACCGATCGCTCACTTCGGTTAGACCGAAACGTTACAAAGGGAAACAGAGAGATTACAATCCCATCTCGGTGAGACCGAAATCCCTATCAGTAAGACCGATTTGCTTAAGGTTTGTGGCAGTGGCTATGACTTTTGGAATCGGTGGCGCCGAATTGGAAGAATTGGTGTGACCGATTTTGGCTTTGGGTTTAGGTCATTTGTGGATGTGGGAAAGTAGCTGAGGGTTTTGGAGCATATCACAAAGCACATGAAGCAAGAGGCTCATTAAGCAACACCTCATCCCTCCTTGATAGTATTGGCTTTTCCTATAGACTCAATGTGATCTTGGATCACTAAAATATAAAATGAAGAGTCTTGAGCTTTTGAGCTTGAGCCAATCCTTTGTCCTTAGTATTTTGAGGGATCCACTTTCATCATCCATGCCATGCCATTCATTGAGCTTTCCTGAAATAATAGTCTTGGAATAGCATTAGCTCAATGAACTATATGTTGTTATGAATTACCAAAACCACCTAGGGATAGTTGCACTTTCAATAATAAAGGTAATAGTAGCAAAAGTAATGTTTTTTGGTTTTGTAGTGATTGTAACAAGAGCAACGGAAAAGTAAATAAGCGAAGCACAATATGTGAAAAGCTCATAGGCAATGGATCAGTGATGGATAATTATGTCGGATGCGATTCCTCATGTAATAGCTATAACATAGGGTGACACAGATCTAGCTCCAATTCATCAATGTAATGTAGGCATGTATTCCGTAAATAGTCATACGTGCTTATGGAAAAGAACTTGCATGACATCTTTTGTCCTACCCTCCCGTGGCAGCGGGGTCCTAGTGGAAACTAAGGGATATTAAGGCCTCCTTCTAATAGAGAACCGGACCAAAGCATTAACACATAGTGAATACATGAACTCCTCAAACTACGGTCATCACCGAGAAGTATCCCGATTATTGTCACTTCGGGGTTGTCGGATCATAACACATAATAGGTGACTATAGACTTGCAAGATAGGATCAACAACACACATATATTCATGAAAACATAATAGGTTTAGATCTGAAATCATGGCACTCGGGCCCTAGTGACAAGCATTAAGCATAGAAAAGTCATAGAAACATCAATCTCAGAACATAGTGGATACTAGGGATCAAACCCTAACAAAACTAACTTGATTACATGGTAAATCTCATCCAACCCATCACCGTCCAGCAAGCCTATGATGGAATTACTCATGCACGGTGGTGAGCATCATGAAATTGGTGATGGAGGATGGTTGATGATGACGACGGCGACGAACCCCCCTCTCCGGAGCCC
This sequence comes from Triticum aestivum, assembly GCF_018294505.1. Taxonomy (NCBI): domain Eukaryota; kingdom Viridiplantae; phylum Streptophyta; class Magnoliopsida; order Poales; family Poaceae; genus Triticum; species Triticum aestivum. Next base: position 565,215,990 of record NC_057804.1, read on the forward strand.
CGAACGGACTCCAGATCAGCCCTCCCGAGAGAGATTAGGGCTTGGCGGCGGCTCCGTATCGTAAAACGCGATGAAACTTTCTCCCTGATTTTCTTCTCTGCGAGATGGAATATATGGAGTTGGAGTTGAGGTCGGCGGAGCCTCAGGGGTCCCACAAGACAGGGGGCGCGCCCAGGGGGGTGGGCGTGCCCCGCACCCTCGTGGACAGGGTGTGGGCCCCTTGGTCTTGATTCTTTCTCTAGTATTTTTTATATTTTCCAAGAAGTGCCTCCGAGGATTTTCAGGACATTCCGAGAACTTTTGTTTTCTACACATAAAACAACATCATGGCAGTTCTGCTGAAAACAGCGTCAGTCTGGGTTAGTTTCATTCAAATCATGCAAGTTAGAGTCCAAAACAAGGGCAAAAGTGTTTGTAAAAGTAGATATGTTAGAGATGTATCACCCTGCCACCCAGGTTCACACTGAGGCCATCCTATCAGGCGCCTCGCCCAACCCAGCAGTATGCACCAGCTAAGTCCTATGGTGGATCAACCAACACTGCTCCTCCACGCACCAGCACTATGACGTGTTTCAAGTGTGGAGAACCGGGTCACTACATGTGAGAGTTTCCCCAGACCAACCCCAACCCAACCAGTCTGGAAAGGTTGTTGGGCGTGGCAAGCCAACAGGAAAGGTGTACTACGCCAAGCCGGCCACCGCTGCACGTGGCCAGGTTAATTGTGTCTCAGCTGAAGAGGCTCAAGATGATCCTAATGTCGTTCTCGGTACGCTCCTTGTTAATTGTCATCTGGCATCTGTTCTTTTCGATACTAGAGCATCTCATTCATTCATATCCAAAAGCTATGCTTGTTTGCATAACACTGAATTTTGTGACATGCCCTCTACCATGGAAATTTCTACTCCTGGTTCTAGATGGCAAACTTCTAAAGTAAGCCATGGGAATGAAATTCAGGTTGACAGACTTGTTTTCCTTGCATCTTTGATAGCTCTCAAATCTTCGGATATTAATATCATCTTGGGTATAGACTGGATGTCAGCCCATCATGCCAAGATTGATTGCTTCTCTAGGACTATTCAACTCACACATCCATCAGGCAAGATAGTCAATGTCTTGACCCGAGTAGCGAAGCGACAACTATATTCTCTTAATGCCAGTCCTTTGCCAGCCCTCAAAGACGTTCCGGTAGTCCGTGACTTTCTGGATGTCTTTCCAGAAGAATTGCCATGTGTCCCACCTGATAGAGATGTCGAGTTCATGATAGATCTTATCCCAGGAACTGTTCCAATCTCTAGAAGACCCTATAAGATTGCACCACTAGAACTAGCCGAGCTTAAGAAACAACTCGATGAGTCCTTGAAAAGGGGTTTCATCCGTCCTAGTTCGTCTCCATGGGCTTGTCCCGCCCTCTTCATCAATAAGAAGGATACAGATCGGATGGTTGTAGATTATCGACCCGTCAACTTGGTCACCAAAAGAACAAGTATCCACTCCCCAGGATCAACGATCTGTATAATCAGCTCGCTGGATCCTCAGTATTCTCTAAGATGGATTTGAGGTTGGGCTACCATCAAATCAAAATCAAGAACATGGACATTCCCAAAAGGGCCTTTGTTACTCGTTATGGCCAATACGAGTACACTGTCATGTCCTTCAATTTAACCAACGCCCTAGGCACTTTCTCTCGGTTAATGAACTCAATCTTCATGGAGTATTTGGATAAATTTGTCATGGTTTACCTCGATGATATACTCATTGCTACGTCTTGAGCTTGCGTTGGTTTTCCTTGAAGAGGAAAGGGTGATGCAGCAATAGTAGCGTAAGTATTTCCCTCAGTTTTTGAGAACCAAGGTACCAATCCAGTAGGAGGCTCCTCAAAAGTCCCACACACCTACACAAACAAACAAGAACTCGCAACCAACGCAATAAAATGGTTGTCAATCCCTTTAAGGCCACTTGTGATAGTGAGATCTGATAGAGATAGTATGATAAGATAAATATATTTTTGGTATTTTATAATATAGATAGGAAAAGTAAAGATGCAAATAAAAGTAGATTGAAAGCTTATATGATAAAAGATAGACCCAGGGGGCCATAGGTTTCACTAGTGGCTTCTCTCAAGATAGCATAAGTATTACAGTGGGTGAACAAATTACTGTCGAGCAATCGATAGAAAAGCGAATAATTATGAGATTATCTAGCCATGATCATGTATATAGGCATCACATCCGTGATAAGTAGATCGACTCCTGCCTGCATCTACTACTGTTACTCCACACATCGACCGCTATCCAGCATGCATCTAGAGTATTAAGTTCATAAAGAACAGAGTAACGCATTAAGAAAGATGACATGATGTAGAGGGATAAACTCATGCAATATGATATAAACCCCATCTTTTTATCCTCGATGGCAAAAATACAATACGTGCCTTGCTGCCCCTGCTATCACTGGGAAAGGACACCGCAAGATTGAACCCAAAGCTAAGCACTTCTCCCATTGCAAGAAAGATCAATATAGTATGCCAAACCAAACTGATAATTCGAAGAGACTTGCAAAGATAACTTAATAACACATAAAAGAATTCAGAGGAGATTCAAATATTTCTCATAGATAAACTTGATCATAAACCCACAATTCATTGGATCTCGACAAACACATGGCAAAAAGAGTTACATTGAATAGATCTCCAAGAAGATCAAGGAGAACATGGTATTGAGATCCAAAAAGAGAGAAGAAGCCATCTAGCTAATAACTATGGACCCAAAGGTCCGTGGTAAACTACTCACAACTCATCGGAGAGGCCTTGGAGATGATGTAGAGGCCCTCCATGATCAATTCCCCCTCCAGCAGAGCACCGACGAAGGCTCCAAGATGGGATCTCGCGGATACAGAAGGTTGCGGCAGTGGAATTAGGTTTCATGAGATACAGAAGATGGGCCCACGAGATAGGGGCATGCCTAGTAGGTGGGGGGCGCCCTCCACCCTCGTGGCCGCCTCGGCTGTTGCTTGACTTCCACTCCAAGTCCTCTGGATCACATTCGTTCCAAAAATCACGCTCCCAAAGGTTTCATTCCGTTTGGACTCCGTTTGATATTCCTTTTCTTCGAAATACTGAAATAGGCAAAAAAACAGCAATACGGGTTGGGCCTCCGGTTAGTAGGTTAGTCCCAAAAATGATATAAAAGTGTAAAGTAAAGCCCATAAACATCCAAAACGGGTAATATAATAGCATGGAACAATAAAAAATTATAGATACGTTGGAGATGTATCAAGCATCCCCAATCTTAATTCCTGCTCGTCCTCGAGTAGGTAAATGATAAAAACAGAAATTTTGATGTGGAATGCTACCTAGCATAATTCTCAATGTAATTTTCTTTATTGTGGCATGAATGTTCAGATCCAAATGATTCAAAATAAAAGTTCATATTGACATAAAAAATAATAATACTTCAAGCATACTTAATCAAGCAATCATGTCTTCTCAAAATAACATGGCTAAAGAAAGTTATCCCTACAAAATCATATAGTCTGGTTGTTGCTCTATCTTCATCACACAAAGTATTTAATCATGCACAACCCCGATGACAAGCCAAGCAATTGTTTCATACTTTAGTAATCTCAAACTTTTTCAACTTTCACGTAATACATGAGCGTGAGCCATGGACATAGCACTATATGTGTAATAGAATGGTGGTTTTGGAGAAGACAAAAAAGGAGGAAGATAGTGTCACATCAACTAGGCGTATCAACAGGCTATGGAGATGCCCATTAATAGATATCAATGTGAGTGAGTAGGGATTGCCATGCAACGGATGCACTAGAGCTATAAATGTATGAAAGCTCAACAAAAGAAATTAAGTGGGTGTGCATCCAACTTGCTTGCTCATGAAGACCTAGGGCATTTTCAGGAAGCCCATCATTGGAATATACAAGCCAAGTTCTATAATGAAAAATTCCCACTAGTATATGGAAGTGACAACATAGGAGACTCTCTATCATGAAGATCATGGTGCTACTTTGAAGCACAAGTGTGGTAAAAAGGATAGTAGCATTGTCCCTTCTCTCTTTTTCTCTCATTTTTGTATTTGGCCTTTTTTTAAGTCCAAAGTCTCATCCCGACTTGTGGGGGAATCACAGTCTCCATCATCCTTTCCTCACTGGGACAATGCTCTAATAATGAAGATCATCACACTTTTATTTACTTACAACTCAAGATTACCACTCAATACTTAGAACAATATATGACTCTATATGAATGCCTCCGGTGGTGTAACGGGATATGCAATGAATCAAGAGTGACATGTATGAAAATTATGAAGGTGGCCTTGCCACAAATATGATGTCAACTACATGATCATGCAAAGAGCAATATGACAATAATGATGTGTGTCATATAAATGGAACGGTGGAAAGTTGCATGTTAATATATCTCGGAATGGCTATGGAAATGCCATAATAGGTAGGTATGGTGGCTGTTTTGAGGAAGGTATATGGTGGGTGTGTGGTACAGGCAAAAGTTGTGTGGCACAAGAAAGGCTAGCAATGGTGGAAGGGTGAGAGCGCGTATAATCCATGGACTCAGCATTAGTCATAAAGAACTCATGTACTTATTGCAAAAATCTACAAGTCATTGAAAACAAAGTACTACACGCATGCTCCTAGGGGGATAGATTGGTAGGAAAAGACCATCACTCGTCCCCGACCGCCACTCATAAGGAAGACAATAAATTAATAAAATTGTGCTCCAACTTCATCACAAAGTGGTTCACCATAGATGCATGCTACGGGAATCACAAACTTTAGCACAAGCATTCTTTAAATTCATAATCACCCAACTAGCATGACTTTAATATTACCACCTCTATATCTCAAAACAGTTATCAAGTATCAAATTGATCATAGCATCCAATTCACTTCCTATGATAGTTTTTATTATACCCAACTTGGATGCTCATCATTCTAGGACCAATTTTATAACCATAGCAAAAACCATGCTGTTCTAAGAGACTCTCAAAATAATATAAGTGAAGCATGAGAGATCAAAAATTTCTTCAAAATTAAGCCACCGCCGTGCTCTAAAAGGTATAAGTGAAGCACTAGAGCAAAAACTATCAAGCTCAAAAAATATAAGTGAAGCACATAGCGTATTCTAATAAATTCTAATCAAGTGGGCTTCTCCCAAAAGGTGTGTACAGCAAGAATGATTGTGGTAAACTAAAAATCAAAAACTAATACCATATAAGACGCTCCAAGAAAAACACATATCATGTGGCGAATAAAAATATAGCTCCAAGTAAAGTTACCAATGAACGAAGACGAAAGAGGGGATGCCTTCCGGGGGCATCCCCAAGCTTAGGCTTTTGGCTATTCTTTAATATCTTGGGGTGCCATGGGCATCCCCAAGCTTAGGTTCTTGCCACTCCTTATTCCATAGTCCATCAAATCTTTACCCAAAACTTGAAAACTTCACAACACAAAACTCAACAGGAAATCTTATAAGCTCCGTTAGTGAAAGAAAGAAAAACCACCACATAAGGTACTATAATGAACTCATTCTTTATTTATATTGGTTCATACCACTTAATACTATCCATAGATGCATCAAAGTAAGCAAATAACACATGAAAGGCAGAATCTGTCAAAAAACAGAACAGTCTGTAGCAATCTATAACTCTCGAATACTTCTGGAACTCTAAAATCCTACCAAAATAGTAAGTCCTGGGCAATTTATCTATTGATCTACATCAAAAAGAATCAACACAAAAGCACGTTTCTGTTAATTGATAAAATTATTTTTGTGCATGCAAAGTTTCTGTTTTTCAGCAGAATCAAATTAACTATCACCATAGGTTATCCTATAGGTTCTACTTGGCACAAACACTAATTAAAACATAAAAACACATCTAAACAGAAGGTAGATGCAAAATTTATTACTAAACAGAAGCAAAAACAAAGAAACTAAAATAAAATTGGGTTGCCTGATACGTCTCCAACGTATCTATAATTTATGAAGCATTCATGCTATTTTATTATCTGTTTTGAATGATTATGGGCTTTATTATACACTTTTATATTACTTTTGGGACTAACCTATTAACCAGAGGCCCAGCCCATATTGTTGTTTTATTGCATGTTTCAGTATTTCGGAGAAAAGGAATATCAAACGGAGTCCAAACGGAATGAAACCTTCGGGAGCGTGATTTTTGGGAAGAATATGATCCGGGAGACTTGGAGTTCACGTCAGAAGATCCTCGAGGAGGCCACAAGATAGGGGGCGCGCCCACTCCCCTGGGCATGCCCTACCCTCTCGTGGGCCCCTCGAGGCTCCCTCGACCAACTTCTTTCGCCTATATAAGCCTACATACCCTAAAAACATCCAATATCAAGATAGATCGGGAGTTCCGCCGCTGCAAGCCTATGTAGCCATCAAAAACCTCTCGGGAGCCTGTTCTGGCACCCTGCCGGAGGGGGAACCCATCACCGGTGGCCATCTTCATCATCCCGGTGCTATCCATGACGAGGAGGGAGTAGTTCACCCTCAGGGCTGAGGGTATGTACCAGTAGCTATGCGTTTGATCTCTCTCTCTCTCGTGTTCTCTCTCGTGTTCTCTCTATGGCACGATCTTGATGTATCGCGAGCTTTGCTATTATAGTTGGATATTATGATGTTTCTCCCCCTCTACTCTCTTGTAATGGATTGAGTTTTCCCTTTGAAGTTATCTTATCGGATTGAGTCCTTAAGAATTTGAGAACACTTGATGTATATCTTGTCGTGCTTATCTATGGTGACAATGGGATATCATGTGCCACTTGATGTATGTTTTGGTGACCAACTTGCGGGTTCCGCCCATGAACCTATGCATAGGGGTTGGCACACGTTTTCGTCTTGACTCTCCGGTAGAAACTTCGGGGCACTCTTTGAAGTACTTTGTGTTGGTTGAATAGATGAATCTGAGATTGTGTGATTCATATCGTATAATCATGCCCACGGATACTTGAGGTGACAATGGAGTATCTAGGTGACATTAGGGTTTTGGTTGATTTCTGTCTTAAGGTGTTATTCTAGTATGAACTCTATGATAGATTGAGCGGAAAGAATAGCTTCATGTTATTTTACTGCGAAATCTTGAATAGATAGAATAGAAAGGATAACTTTGAGGTGGTTTCATACCCTGCCATAATCTCTTCGTTTGTTCTCCGCTATTAGTGTCTTTGGAGTGACTCTTTATTGCATGTTGAGGGATTGTTATATGATCTATCTATGTTATTATTGTTGAGAGAACTTGCACTAGTGAAAGTATGAACCCAAGGCCTTGTTTCCTATCATTGCAATACCGTTTACGCTCACTTTTATCATTAGTTAGCTTGCTGTTTTTATAATTTCAGATTACAAATACCTTTATCTACTATCGATATTGCACTTGTATCACCATCTCTTCGGTGAACTAGTGCACCTATACAATTTACCATTGTATTGGGTGTGTTGGGGACACAAGAGACTCTTTGTTATTTGGTTGCAGGGTTGTTTGAGAGAGACCATCTTCATCCTACGCCTCCCACAGATTGATAAACCTTAAGCCATCCACTTGAGGGAAATTTGCTACTGTCCTACAAACCTGTGCACTTGCAAGCCCAACAACGTGTACAAGAAGAAGGTTGTGTAGTAGACATCAAGGTCTTTTCTGGCGCCGTTGCCGGGGATGTGAGAGCTTGAAGGTATATCTTTAGATCTTGTAATAGAATCTTTTTGTTTCTTGTTTTATCACTAGTATAGTTTATAAAAGAAAACTACAAAAAATTGAATTGAGTTTGTCTCATATGCTCTTTTTAATATCTTTTGTGAGTATGATGAAAAGGAAAATTGTGCTCAAGTGCTAGAAGAAGAAATCTATAGAATGTTTGATTCTAAATCTTTGAATGATGAGCATGATTGCAATGTTGTTAGTCTGAATTCCTTGAATTTCCATGATGCTAATGGTATGCAAAGTCACAAGCTTGGGGAATCTATGTTTGATGAAGATGATATTTTTTGTCCCCCAAGCTTTGATGAGAATATTTATTATGATGAAAGCATGCCTCCTATTTATGATGATTATATTAATGAAAGTGGGTTTGGAAGAGTGTCAACTTTAGGAAGTAGTGATCCAACTATTTTGGAGGATGTTGAATCTTATTGTGATGAATATCAAAGTGGATTTGGAAGACTATCAACTTTATTTAGTGATGATTCCACTATTTCAGAAGAGGTTCCAATTGATTATGAGAACAAAGTTGCTATCTATGATGATTATTGTGATGAATTGTATGATATTAAGAATAATGATAACCATGAAACTTGTCATCATGGTTTTAGCTTTCAATTGTATTATGCCTCACATGATAATTATTTTGTTGAGTTTGCTCCCACTACTATTCATGAGAAGAAATTTGCTTATGTGGAGAATAGTAAATTTTCTACGCTTGTATATCATGAAAATAATGCTTTAGGTGCTGGTTATATTGTTGAATTCATTCATGATGCTACTGAAAATTATTATGAGGGAGGAACATATGCTTGTAGGAATTGCAATAATATCAAGTTTCCTCTCTATGTGTTGAAAATCTTGAAGCTATGCTTGTTTTGCCTTCCTATGCTTGTTGATTATTGTTCCCATAAATTGTTTGATCACAAAATCCCTATGCATAGGAAGTGGGTTAGGCTTAAATGTGCTAGTCATATGCTTCATGATGCTCCCGTTATGTTTCAATTCTTATCTTTCTTGTGAGCATCATTGAAATCGCCATGCCTAGCTAGGGGCTTTAAACGATAGCGCTTGTTGGGAGGCAACCCAATTTATTTTTGTTCCTTGCTTTTTGTTCCTGTTTAGTAATAAATATTTCATCTAGCCTCTGGTTAGATGTGGTTTCATGTTTTAATTAGTGTTTGTGCCTAGTAGAACCTTTGTGGAGACTTGGGTGAAGTCTTTATGATCTTGCTGTGAAAAACAGAAACTTTAGCGCTCACGAGATTAGCTGCCATTTTTTACTGGAGAGTGATTTTAGGTTGATTCTTTTTGAATAAGATTAATAGACAAATTCCTCAGGTCCACCAATTTATTTCAGAATTGTTTAAGTTCCATAAGTATACTTTTGATACAGATTACTACAGACTGTTCTGTTTTTGACAGATTCTGTTTTCATTGTGTTGTTTGCTTATTTTGATGAATCTATGGCTAGTATTAAGTGGTATGAACCATAGAGAAGTTAGAATACAGTAGATATTACACCAACATGAATTTAGAATGAGTTCATTACAGTACCTAAGTGGTGGTTTTATTTTCTTATACTAACGGAGCTTACGAGTTTTGTGTTAAGTTTTGTGTGGTTGAAGTTTTCAAGTTTTGCGTAAGGATTCGATTGACTATGGAATAAGGAGTGGAAAGAGCCTAAGATTGGGGATGCCCAAGGAACCCCAAGGTAATATTCAAGGACAACCAAGAGCCTAAGCTTGGGGATTCCCCGGATGGCATCCCCTCTTTCGTCTTCGTTCATCGGTAACTTTACTTGGAGCTATATTTTTATTCACCACATGATATGTGTTTTGCTTGGAGCGTCATTTTCTCTCATTAGTATTTGCTTGCTTTTATTTAGATTAATGTTTTGCATCTATATTTTCAATAAAAATGTCAAGGATAGCCTTTACCATGCTTATTTTGCTAGTATACATGTTGCTGTTTGAAAACAGAAAGTTTACCTCTGTTGCAAAAATTCCCTAGAAAAGTCAGAGAATGGTATAATGTTGAAACTTTTTGCATATTAAGCTCTGATAAATTTATTACAGTGGGAATTTTCTATCATATTTTTTGGAGTTAGGGAATTATTTATACTCTTGCATTCTTTACAGACTGTACTGTTTTGGCAGATTGCTGTTATGGTTGCATTGTTTGCATATGTTTGCTTGTTTAATGATTCTATTTGAGGATAGGAGTATTAAATATGCAGAGGCATTTAGTATGCAATGTTGAATAATAATTTAAGTGATTTGTTACAGTAGAAAATGATAAGGTTTTGCATTGGTTTATACTAACCTATCTCACGAGTTCTTATTGAGATTGTTGTGAATGAAGCTTTTGATAAAAAGAAACCATGATATGAGAGGAATTAAGGAGACACAAAATCTCAAGCTTGGGGATGCCCAAGGCACCCCAAGATAATATTTCAAGAAGTCTCAAGCATCTAATCTTGGGGATGCCCTGGTAGGCATCCCACCTTTCTTCTTCAATAACTATCGGTTAGTATCGGTTGAGCCTAAGTTTTTGCTTCTTCACATGAGTTGTGCTATCCTTGCAATGTCATTTTATTTTGTTTTGCTTGCTCTTTGAATAAAGTACTTAAGATCTGAAATTCTTAAATGAGAGAGAGTCTTCACATAGTTACATAATTATTTAGCTACTCATTGATCTTCACTTATATCTTTTTGGAGTAGTGTGTCATTTACTCGTGTGCTTCACTTATATCCTATGAGTAAATGGTTGAATAAGTTGAATGTCATAAATCTGAAATTATATAGGTCTCATTTGCTTATCCTATGGGGAGTAATGACTTCACATCTAAGAAGTAGAGGTTGTAAATTTATTGAATGTTAGCAAGCATTGTATTGGTCATTTGAACAATTCATGAAAGAATATTGAAGGAAGACAGATTTCACATATAAATATACTATCCTAGACATCTTTTATAATTGTGAGCACTCATTAAGTATGACATGCTAAAGAGTTGATGTTGCACAAGGAAGACAACGTAATGGGTTATGTTTTCTCACATCTCAGTTAAAGTATATTGTCATGGATCATTCAAACATGTTGATCTTTCCTTTCCCCCTCATGCTAGCCAAAATTCCTTGCACCAAGTAGAGATACTACTTGTGCTTCCAAATATCTTTAAACCCAGTTTTTGCCATGAGAGTCCACCATACCTACCTATGGATTGAGTAAGATCCTTCAAGTAAGTTGTCATCGGTGCAAGCAATAAAAATTGCTCTCTAAATATGCATGACTTATTAGTGCGGAGAAAATAAGCTTTGTATGATCTTGTTATGGAAGCAATAAAAGCGACGGACTGCATAATAAAGGTCCATATACAAGTGGCCATATAAAGTGACGTTCTTTCGCATTAAGATTTTTTGTATCCAACCCTAAAAGCGCATGACAACCTCTGCTTCCCTCTGCGAAGGGCCTATCTTTTACTTTATGTCTTTTACTTTATGCAAGAGTCAAGGTGATCTTCACCTTTCCCTTTTTCAATTTATCCTTTGGCAAGCACTTTGTGTTGGGGTGATCCTGATTTATATATCCAATTGGATGTAAGTTAGCATGAACTATTAGTATTTACATCACCCAAAGGTGAATACATTGGGAGGCAACACTATAAGCCCCTATCTTTCTCAGTGTCCGATTGAAACTCCATAACCATTAGTATTGCGTGAGTGTTAGCAATTGTAGAAGACTATATGATAGTTGAGTATGTGGAGTTTGCTATTCCTGAAAATAAGATGAATTGCAATTGTTTGATGACTAAGAATGAAGTTTGCTAGTTTTCAAGAAAGTTTATGGTCTATGCTTTAACATGAGAATTGCTTGTTACTTATTCATGAGAAGTTTTATGAGATGAACTACTGTTATGACATATAATCATGCTAGAAAAGGTGATTGAAATTATCATTGATCAAACTTGTGCACCTTCTAGCATTCACACTTCATAAATTCTTTCTTTATCATTTACCTACTCGAGGACAAGTAGGAATTAAGCTTGGGGATGCTGATACGTCTCCAACGTATCTATAATTTATGAAGCATTCATGCTATTTTATTATCTGTTTTGAATGATTATGGGCTTTATTATACACTTTTATATTACTTTTGGGACTAACCTATCAGGCCCAGCCCATATTGCTGTTTTATTGCCTGTTTCAGTATTTCAAAGAAAAGGAATATCAAACGGAGTCCAAACGGAATGAAACCTTCGGGAGCATGATTTTTGGGAAGAATATGATCCGGGAGACTTGGAGTTCACGTCAGAAGATCCTCGAGGAGGCCACGAGATAGGGGGGTGCCCTACCCTCTCGTGGGCCCCTCGAGGCTCCCTCGACCGACTTCTTTCACCTATATAAGCCTACATACCCTAAAAACATCCAATATCAAGATAGATCGGGAGTTCCGCCGCCGCAAGCCTCTGTAGCCACCAAAAACCTCTCGAAATCCCGTTCCGGCACCCTGCCGGAGGGGGAACCCATCACCGGTGGCCATCTTCATCATCCCGGCACTATCCATGACGAGGAGGGAGTAGTTCACCCTCGGTGCTAAGGGTATGTACCAGTAGCTATGTGTTTGATCTCTCTCTCTCTCTCTCTCTCGTGTTCTCTCTATGGCACGATCTTGATGTATCGCGAGCTTTGCAATTCATTACAAAAAAAAGACACATCCGTGACATTTTGGGCCGAACGAATTTTTTTCTTCTGTCATACATATGACACTTCTATGACGATAATTGTGACAAAACCTGGTATCATCATAGATGTGGTGGGCTCCTACTTCTATGACAAAAAATCATGACAGAAAATGGGCTTTTCGTCCTGGGCGGGCCGGAGACGCAGTTGCATGACATTCTTTGGGCCGTCCATGATGGAAAAAACCGCGGTAGAAGCGAGGGGGAGGAAAATTTCGGGGAGTTGCCGGTTACGATGGGAGAGTGATGCGCGTTTCTCTCGTACAGGTACGCGCGTGTGTGCGAGGCATTGGCTCTAACTGAACCCGAGCGAGGCGTTGGGCTCTAACTGAACCCGAGCGATTGCACTGCAGGCTACGCGTTACTGAACCCAAGCGATCAATCGATGGCTGTTAACTGAACCCGATGGAGCGATTCCTTCGCTACTACTGCTAACTGAAGCCGATCGATGCTGCCTCTGGGATGAGCAGTGAGCATTGCGGGGGGGTTTGGATGAACAATGAGCGGTGGCGTTGCCTCTGGATGAACAAGAACCCGTGGTGTGGAGGGCTGGATGAACAGTAGACAGTGGAGGGGTGGCCGTGGAGGGGTGGTTGAACACTACCCCGTGGTGTGGAGGGCTGGATGAACAGTAGATGGTGGAGGGGTGCCCATAGAGGGGTGGTTGAACAGTAGCCGGTGGAGTAGCGCGCAGTGGAGGCTGGATGAACAGGAGCCCGTGGAGGCTGGAGGAGGTCGACGGTAGCCCGTGGAGGCTGGAGGAGGTCGACGGTGGAGATGAACAGTATCCCATGGAGTCCCGTTTTGCAGTACGCCACACCCCTCCCCCCCGTTTCGACCGTAGCACTCCAACACAAGTCCATTTCGTCCGTTTTGCGGTACGCCACACCCCTCCTGATCAACAGGACCCCCGTTTCGACCGTAGGAGGTCTGTTTCCTCCATTTTGCGGTACGCCACACCCCTCCCGATCAACAGGACCCACGTTTCGACCATAGCGCTCCAACACAAGTCTGTTTCGTCCATTTTGCGGTACGCCACACCCCTCCCGATCAACAGGACCCCCGTTTCGACCGTAGGAGGTCCGTTTCCTCCGTTTTGCGGTACGCCACACCCCTCCCGATCAACAGGACCCCATTCCAAACGTGGCCGGTCGAACACAAGGCCGTTTCCTCTGTTGTGCGGTACGCCAGGCCTCGTTTCCATCACCTGTTCCGTCCAAGCCGGTTGGCTCCCACGCGTTCCGTTGCCTCCCGATGAACACGACGCATTCTGTTGCCTCCCCATGAACACGACGACGACACTGTTTCTCTGTTCCAACCCAGCCATATACGTATGCGTGAGTAGGCGTTCGAGACCCTGCCCGTATGTACGTATGTGGCCGTATTTTCTTTCTTGCACCCTCGACGTTGTACATACGTGTACATGCTACGTGCGCGCCTCTACTACGACACATGCGGGCCTCTACATCGACCAGTATGTACATACACGTTTGCGACCAGAATGACAACGGTACATACGCTTCGACCAGGTGGGTCTCGACTATCACGCACTTCCTTGCCTGCGAAGATGTAGCTAGTGGGTCCTAGCAGTCAGGGGGGCGAATCGTTTTGGGTTATTTTTTGCCTGGACACACTTCCTTGCGTGCGAAGATGTAGCTGGTGGGTCCCAGCAATCAGGGGGGCGAATCGTTTTTTCGGACGCACTTCCTTGCGTGCGAAGATGTAGTTGGTGGGTCCCAGCAGATAGGGGGAAACGTTTTTTCTCGAAATACGGTGGCCCATCCGGTGGGTCCCCGCTGTCAGGTGGAGGAATAATTATTTTGCGTGTAATAAGGAGGCACTTCCTTGCTGTGGCCGTGGACCCAGTTGTCAGCCTCTCCACGTACGGTCCACGTCCGATGGAAGCCATTCCTTGACCATGTTGACCACGCCGCGCCGAGAGCACCAGGGCGGTGGACGACGACGAGGCCTAGGAAGGGGACGACGCGGAGCCGGGGAAGACGCGACAGTGGATGCCCATGTGTAGAGGAGTATGAGGGTTCACTCGTTCAGCTGCGGTGTGAGGCTATCGTCGCCGCAGAATAATAGGGGGTGTGGGTGCATAGAGGGATGGCTTGGCAGCGGTGGGAGTAGTAGGGGGCGGTGAGGCCTCCGCGGCATCACAGCCAGCCACGGGCGGCAGGAGCAGGCGGCACGACCGGCGCTGCTTATGGCGGCTGGAGCAAGAAGACCAGAGGTTGAAGAAGCACTACAGCCGTTGGATGGACATCGTACGGTCACTGGAGCTTGAATCATTCATATATTGACTAAAGTTGACAAAGGCCTCCGTCCTAATCAACTTAGTAGGCCCACAAGTCAGCCTCCCACCAAGGTTGGTCCCAGCTAGCAGGGGGTATTCATTTTTTTGTGCGTAATAAGGAGGCACTTCCGGTGGGTCCGAGCTGACAGCGGGGGGAACGTTTTTTCCGCGAAATACGGTGGCCTGGCCTGTGGGTCCCAGCAGTTAGGGGGAAACGTTTTTTCGTGAAATACTGGTGGCCCGTCCAGTGGGTCCCAGCTGTCAGGTGGAGGAATAATTATTTTCCGCATAATAAGGAGGCACTTCCTTGCGGCTATCGTGGACCCAGCTGTCAGCCTCTCCATGTACAGTACTCTTCCAATGGAAGTCGGTCGTTGACCACATTGACCACGCCACGCCGAGAGCAACACGGCGGTGGACGATGGCGAGGCCTAGGAAGGGGACAACATGGAGCCGGGGAAGACGCGGCAGTGGAAGCCCGCGTGGAGAGGAGTACGAGGATTCACCAGTTCGGCTGCGGTGTGAGGCTGCCGTCGCCGCAGAATAACAAGGGGAGTGGGTGAGTAGAGGGATGCCCTGGCTAGTGGTGGGAGTAGTAGGGGGCGCTGAGGCCTGCGCGGCAGCACAGCCGGCCCCACCGATGTTGCTTTGGCGGCTGGAGCAAGAAGATTAGAGATTGAAGAAACACAACGGCCGTTGGATTGACATCCAACGGTTACGTCTGCTAGAATTGTTTGTTGACGTAGTATATAATAACTAAAAAAATCTTGCATACGCGTCAACTAAACAGGCCCACAAGTCAGACCACTCCCTCTTTTTTTAATAATTTATATATAGCTCATGGCAACTTCTTATGCAATTTATTGCAGTCGTTTTTTTTTGGTTGGCAACTTCTTATGCAACTTCTCATGGCAACTTTCTTATGCAATTTGTTGGTATTAATTTATATATTACTTTTTTTGCTTAAAGAGAGCCCTTGAATAGCCTCGATTGAGGCCTCTGGCTTCAGCAAGATCGCCTTGGCACTGTTTATTCTTCTTCTTCTTCCTCTTCATGCTATGTTTCTCTTTCTCCTCACCAATTGGTGAAACCAAGTACATGATTGGCCATCTAATTCAGAATTGGTTTTGTCAGTGAGGGAGTACAAGTGTACTAGTAAAAAACAGCATTATTTTCTCATGGCAGTCGGAAAATAGAGATGAACACATGCATTAAATATCATTCTTACCTAAAGGAAGGTTATGGCGCCAATATGGATGATGAGGATTGGAACACAGATCTCCCTTTGTGCAGTTCCACCAAAATGAACCAACTGTTCCATCTGACATTCCAGTTAAAAAGCACAAAATTCACTTCTTTTAAGAAGAGTTTTGTGCAGTGCACCAAAAGGTCACAACAGCAACCAGGTGAATTGGATATCCCTGTTTGCAAAAAAAGGCACAGAGGAAACAGTCAGAGTCTCAAACAATTACAGGCAAAAACATTTGGCTAAACTTGTCAGAGTCTCAAACAATTACAGGCAAAAACATTGGCATGGCTTCATTTTTACCAGGGACATTATATTAAGAACAGCTAAGGCTGTGTTCGGTTCACAGGTTTGGTGCAGGATTTTCGTAGGAACACAATTCCTACCGTATTATTTCCCTTCCAACCGTTTGGAACACGGGAAAGGTGAATAGTGTTTCATAGGAAAGCTGGTCTGGTAGTACTGATTCCATCGGATTAGAAACATCCACGCGCTGCTCATTTTTTGGGCGGAAGCCTGAGGCAGGCGCTCGCTGCCATGCGTTAGACAGGTTGCTGTGTTGTGTTTGCCGGAATAAAAAAATCAACCTATGTGTGGTACGTGAGGTGAGTACAAGAGTAGTCACTTTGCAGCTGAATAAACAAATACCATCTCATACTGCCAAGCATGCTACTCTAAAAAAACAAATCTGTACATTTCATAGTCCATCCGAACACATTCTCTTGAGAGTTTCCTCCGGTTCACTGTTCCATAGTTTTATACCTACATTCCTTTCCTATTCCTCTATTTTCATCAAGACCTATGTTTTCTGCCCCTTTATTTTGACCAGAGCCTAAATATTTGGTATAAGGGCATGGGACAGTGGGTGCACCAGCAGTACAGCACCATGTACGTAAATAGGGGCATAAAGTGGTGATTCATAGTTTGTTGCCCCGAGAAACAAACATCCAAGAAACATATCTGGGTTGGTCCCATTTTTGTTCACTCTAGCCACCTACTCCTATGTGTGGATAGCAAATCTAGTCCTGGTCATACCACTGTGTACAGCGTTACCCCTATATTTCCCTTTTTGACCAAGAGACCGGTTGGATGACCAGTCTGTACTACTTTCATCCCCTTTCCTTCCTGTTTGTACCAAGTCCGATGTACATACTAAATTCCCCCACCCCCACTTTATTTCAATGACAAGTATTTTCGGACGGAGGGAGTACAAGATTCGACTCCATGAAGTAGCTTTACCTCTAACAATAGAAGAAGAAAAATAGGTGACGTTGGACCATTCGATCGAGAGGGGCTGGGAGGTAGAAAATGATGCACATGCAGCGACGTAGCGAGCTGGGGAAGTAGAGCTAAGGCGGTTTCGAATGAAGATATACCTGAAGGTCGTCGGGATGTGGATAGGTGGGCGGCGGGAGGCCGGATCCGCCCACAGGTAACGACGAAGGGATCGGAGGACCCCCCGCACTGGCGCTCGGCCAAAGATAACGGTGCGGCCGGCAGTGGGTCTCCTCCCTCGCTGTCAACGATGGCCTAAAGGCTGCCCCTCCTCCCCTTCACCGGCGGAGGGGGATACGTTTGGATCTGTAACCAGTGGTGAGGATAGAAAGCTAGTGTTTTTTGAAGGGAGAAAGACAGGGTTACTACCCCTATCTTGTTTAGATCTGGAGAGGATGAGAGTGTGTGAATAGAGCAGCCCTAGCAAGCAAGCGCGGAGGCTCCGGCCTATATATAAGTAGTGGGGTAGTTTTCCTTTTTCACTCCATCAAAATAATCATTTAAAATTATGTACTATACTACATGCCAGGTCGCGGTTTTTTTTAGTTGTTGATTGTTTTTTGAGATAGCTACCCGCTTGTTCCAAGTGGTGTTACAGTGTGCCAGGTCGCACTTTGTATTGTTCAAGTCTGGTAGTACTACAAGTCCCTCCATTAAATGAACAACCACCCCCTCGTAAAAATTTTGAACAAGCCCACGGCTAAAATTAGCGGAAACGTGGGTTGCCCCAACATGCATTATTATTTATATTTTCTACTCCCTCCGTTCCTAAATATAAGTCTTTTTTATTAGCCACACCTAAGACAAGAATTTTTTTTATTAGCAGTGAATCCCACATGTCATAGACACAAAAATTGTGACAAGATTCCCTTAGGCAAGCCAAAGTGTGTCTAACAATTTGAGCAACTCGGGTTAGGCAAGTGTGGCAAGTGTGGGAAAAATAATGTGGCAACATAAGACAAACATAGTCACAATCCAAACAGCCCCATGATTTTTTGTGACATGCATGAAAATTTGGTTAGTTAAATTTATATTCAAAATTTGGCAAGGTGCATCAAATCAACACATGCAAGTATCAAAAGGAAAGTCGCGACATGCATGCATGCATTGTACTCCCTCCGTTTCCAAATATAAGTCTTTTTAGAGATTGCAACAAGTGACTACTCCCTCCGTTCCTAAATGTAAGTCTTTTTAGGGATTCCACTACAAACTACATACGGATGTATATAGACAAATTTTAGAGTGTAGATTCACTCATTTTGTTTCGTATGTACTCCAATTCATAGTGAAATCTCTAAAAAGACTTATATTTTGGAACGGATGGAGTACATATGAAGCAGAATATGTCTACTCCTACATACGAAGTAGCCCATTTGAAATGTGTAAAAAGAGTTTTATCGAATGAAGTGCTTTGATGTGTCGCGTCAACTCGTACAAGCCTGAGAAATTTTATTACTACGACGCCCTCTCCCTCACGGACTGAGCTCTGGTGCCTTAACTGCACCTGCCTTTGGCTGCATGACAGGTGGGCCAACCACCTGTTGGGCCCACCTGTCATGGACGCAAAGGCAGGAGCAGTAAGTAGAAGCTTTCGCTACACGCTGTCCCTCCCGCACAAGGTGGACAGACATGCAGCAGTGGATTCGATACTGTAGAAGTAGGAGTAACATCATTGTTCGTCTTCTCGAAGAGGCGAAGAGCCAAGTGCAAACCAAACGTGGCAGTTGCGAACGCTCGCGTGGTGCAGTTCCTTGGAGTACTAGCCAGGCTCTTGCATGAGACAAAATTGCTACTGTTTAACAATTAAACTCCATTATCCATTGGTTGATACTCATTCTGCATAGGTCCATGTGCTTAGCACCGTTTCCTCCTGGGCTCACCAATGTTTATTTGCTAATTAGTAGCATTCCATGCAATGAACTAGCCATTGCAAGTCATTAAAAGCATGCACACCTCTCATCTCTTATTGGTTGATATGTATGTCAAGAAACAAGAAACAAGGTAGAAGTTAATGCACCACGCCTAACTGTTTTGGGACTATTTGGTTTTCGTAAGATGACTTACACACCTAGACGGAGGGAGTAATATAGACCTGTAAACCGGAAAGGAGTATTTGCCTTTCTAGAGATTTCAACAAGTGACTAGACTTCGGCTCAAAAAAAAAGTGACTAGACTACACCGTGTGCAGTACCCCCTCCCCTCCGGTTTATAGGGATCAAATCTCAAATCTCATGAACCAAGGCATTTTGCGATTGGAGGAATGTATCTCGTCCTTTACAAAACTACCCTAATTAAACTCATGCATTAATTACGTAGTTCTCTCGTTTTCCTCTCTGCCTTGGTCGCGGTGCACAATATTGAGGCTAGCCATAGTGGGAGTAACCTAGGTAGTAACTTAACACATCCCAAGACAATTTTGCTTATGTGGCAAGTATTTAATGAGGAAAGAGGTGTTTGTGGTAACATAATATGTTACTGTAACATAGCACTTTCCGAGGCAAAATGAGTCTATGAGATAATAAATGAAGCAATCTATGATACTACTACTATGTTACTTTGCACTATGGAGGTAGTAACTTACACTAGTGTCATATGCATGACACTAGTCTAAGTTACTCCCCACTATGACCAGCCTGAGAGAGTGCTTTGATACGTTTTAGTCTCATGACTAAAAGTAGTGGGACTAAAACTTGTTAGCCTCATCCATGCTTGGATCCAAATACTAAAGAGAGTAAAATCAAGTTAATGACATTTCAAAGCATCCGGGCCCGCGTGCCATCCACCAAATCACAGCGAGGTGCTATAGTCGAGACTCACCTGTCACCCTGGTGTGTCCGTCATGACCCATCATATCACAAAACCCGCACCTTTACTAGCAGTGGTAAGGTGGCCTCCAAGTTGGACTGGACAAAGCAACCATCATTTCATTGGAACGCTCGTTCAAGCCCTTTCTTCCCTTTCCTGAAGAAAACCTCACTCTAGGCTACTCACTTCTGCCATTTTTCTTCTCTACCGACGAAGGAAAGGTGGGCGAATTAGTTATGCTGCTATATTTTCATTCCAATAATCTTCTTTTTGTGAAGCACCAACCGATTCTCACATCCTATTCTTTTCCCGTTTTCATTGTGATTGTGGTTTCCTTTCTATTGCTTTTTGTTTGTCAGTTCATTGATGGATCCTAGAGCACTAGGCAAAGAGTTGCCGGCGGACAACCCACTGAAGACAGCGATCTCCAGGAAGCGAGCACCGACCGATGAGTTGACCATGTTGGCGGGCCAACCCATGGAGACGAAGAACTCCATGAAACAAGCACTGGCCAAAGAGTTGAGGACGTAGGCGGACGAACTCCTCAAAGAAAGTTGGAAGAACAGCAAGGGCCCCATCGTGCCTACCCCAGGAGCTCTGATTGTCACCTATGTGAGGCTCAAGACCGAGTTTGAGGAGATAGTCGCCGTTGAGAAGCAGTATTCCCCTGGCAAGGTGATGGCCCCCATCGAGGATGAGGAGATGGCCCCCGGAGGGATGAGATCCCCCGGTGAGCTGCACAAGGTAAAAAATAATGGCTTATTACCATAGTTGTGGTTTTCGATTATTTGCAATGTGCTTGCTTTTTGATTATTTGCAATGTGCTTGCTAATATGTTAGTGTTGTGCAGGTGTCGGTGGTTGTCCTTGATGATTCCGATGTCATGGCCCATCCTGTTGGCATCGCCCTGGAGATCGATTCCGATACCGCTATCCATCCTATGGACATCGCCCCAGAGGTCGATTCCGATGTAGCGGTCAGTCCTGTGGACATCGCTCCAGAAATCGATTCCCATGGCGTTGTCCGTGCTGTGGTCATTGCCCAAGAGATCGATGACAAGAAATAGTTGGTTGCGCTAATCCTTCAGGGTAGTTTGCATTGCCCTGTGTTTAATTACCAGAACGATGCGTGTTATCAAACCATCTTAGGGCTAGTGCACTATCTTGTGTGGGCGGATCTTGCTACTTTTGTTTGATAGTGAATCATGCGATGAATCATGCGAACCCTCTCCGAGTTATGGAAACAGATGTATCCTCACCAGCTTTTGATGTAATATATGGCTTGCTTAGATGTAAGTTTGAACTGTTTATCATATCAGCAGGGCTTGTTTGATGATTCTTGGTGTTAGTAGGCTAGCTACTGTGTGAGCTATAGTACTTGCAAAACACTCACCGAAGAGAAACGTTGGGGCTGATGACCTCGTGGTACGCTTATACTTATCCCTCGCTGATCAACCAATAGCCCTAGCTCCTAAAATTGTAGGCTTAGCGATCGATCAGACAATAGTCGACATACATTCAGGCCTCATTTGGTTCATAGGGTAGGAAAATCGTAGCAAAAGTACAAAGAACGTGCAACACAAAATCATAGCAGTGCAGAGACGTACTCTCTCCGTTACAAAATAGATGACCTAGGCGGGCTAGTTTGGCCTAGTGGGTTTTAGTGATATGACGTGGTACAGTGCCGTCCAGTCTTCGCGTGTGGTAGTAGTATTGCGGGTACAGTAAGTTTTCTTGAAGAAGCAGCATTCAACGAAGTCATGATGGTTCCTTCATCCGAACAACTTACGGTGGGAAAGGTTGGGCCTGCGATACGATCGGGGTAGACCAGGATAATTTTGTGCATGGCGGGTGGACCAGGATGGTCGACGTCCCACATGTCGGCGAATGAAAGTATTCTTTCCGATATAGAGGACGAGCAACGAGTATTCATTGTTTATTTTTGATGAAAGCTATTGTCTCCACTGTTACTCCTTGACTTTGTCCATGCCTCTCTCTCCTCCACATAAACCGGGACTACTTGCTATGCATGCAGCGGGCCGCTGGCGTCTTGAGGGGCCAGGGCGGTGAGAGCGGGCTCCGGAAGAGGTCCGGACTCCAGCATGGCCCACCTCACATTATCACCATATATTTCTTGGAGTCTGTGCACGGCGGGCGGGCAATCTCTTCTCCCTCCCCCGTTTCTCTCTTCTCAGCCGACACCCGCCGAGCGATTAGATTTCGGCTATCGACGGTTTATTCAATTACGGTCCCACATGTCAGTGAAATTGCAAGACAACGCGTGTCCCCTTTGGTGAGCGGCGTGCGAGCCGGACTGTTGGGGTTGCGATGCGTACGAGTCATAAGTGTGCCGCCTTTTCCTTTAGAACTTGCGAAGCGTAACATTTTCGCGTGATCGATCGATAGAAATCCAGAACAAAATGACGAGGGCGGTGCTTTCCCGCTTGTTAGGCGGGCTAGTTCGAGTGATATGACATGCTACAGTACCGTCCACTTGCTCCATTTTTATGTAAGCAAGAGTTTACACTCGTACGCGGGAGGAGTGCGAAACACCGCAGATCTGATTTTGATCGAGGGATAACTGTTCCCTGCCAAATAATGGAGGATTGTTAGCGATTATAGCATGATAGTTAGGGCATCTCCAGCGCTGGCCCACAAATTTATTCCGGCATCTTTTCGACGACACTGATGGATGCCATCCGATGCTGCCCGCATACCTTTCGACAACTATATGAACTAACCAGACGAAATTCATGCAAACAAAGCAAATTTCAAATTAACCAGATGAAATTCATTACATTTTGAAAACTTTTCCTACAAACTGGACGAAATTCATTACATATTTCGCACAACCCGTACTAAACCTACTATAAACCTAATCTAAACGATCGCCGGTGCCCGACCACCAAGTCCGGCCATGAACCCGAGAAAGCCCGCCATTGCCTTTGCCTCCTCCTCATCCGCCTCGATAACCTCCTCCTCCGGCCGGAGCACAAGGTTATGAAGATTTCCGCCTCCACGTCACCGTCAAGCGGCTAATCGGCCGCCGATGTTTACCCCACCAAGCTTGGCATCAACTGAGTGGAGTAGCGGTGGCCTTCCCGGGACCAGAGCGGCGGCGACCTACCGTGTACTACTCTTCCTCACTACCGGTTGCGCCCGCGCACGCGCGCCGGCTTCTTGGTCGTGGCGGCGCAGGGCGGCCCGGGGGGTGCCGGCGATCTCCTTCGTTTGCTCTTGCGATAGTACGTCGAAGAGAGCTTTGGAGCATGCTCGGAGTGGAGCCGCCGATGTCCCTCGTCTGCTCCTGCGACAGTACGTCCAAGAGAGCTTCGGAGCGCCACGAGGCCATGGTTGAAGTGGTGCCGACAGAAGGAAGGGACCGGAGGAAAATAAGTGTGGGTCTTTGGCTATGGCTGGGAGCTGGGGCTCAAGTTAATATAGCGGGCGAATGGCAATGAGCCGCGGCAGGCGGATGGACAACTGGCGCCGGAGTAGGTTCGTCGGGCGTGAATGCGGACGCTGCTTCAGTGACTTAACTGCAGATGCGTTTGGGTGACTGACATGTGGGCCCAACGGGCGTCTGGCCCGCATGTCAGTGACACACCAATTGCACCTGCAGTTAAGTCCAGTGAATGGGACATTGACATTCTGGAGAGACGGTGACCGTTCCAGGTGCATGCGGACTGTTTGACTGGTCAACCATACAAATACGGAGCTATACGCTGAGCCAGCGACCGTATAATCACCATATCTCATATACAATGATCAAAGTGAGCTATCAAGACAAGTTCGATGATCGCCAATGCATTTTACTCGGTAATAAATGACCAGGATTGAAGGGGAATCCTAATTTGCTTCGTCTTCTATCCTTGAGCTCTTGACAAACCAATGCACTATACGGTTGTCCGGCCACTCCACCCCAGAGCTCTCACCAAGCGTCGTTCATGCCACCGCCCCGCACACTAACCGGTAAGGCAGCGATGGCATCCCGCCGCGCCGAGTTCCTCGCCGCCCACGAACACACACAAAATGGTAGGGAAGCGATGGCATCCCGCCGTGCCGAGTTCATCACCGCTCGCGACCTCACAACTACGTGGGAGGAATTTGAAGATGCCAAGGCCGAATGGGTGGTAGATCAAGAGGCGGCCAAAGCCACACAGAGGGAGCAGAAAAGTCAGAAAGCACTCAAGAAAAGAGAGGCCCGCCACCACAAGAAATAAAAGGATGCACGCGCTGCTGCGGAGAGGTTGGCGGAGATCCAAGCACGGTGGGGTGTCGCCGACAAAGCCGGGAAGGAGAACGACGGCATCTGGCCAGCATGCGAGAAGTAGTAGTACTAGTAGTTAGTGTGTGTGTCTGTGTCTGAGTACGAGCATGTACCAGTACTACTAGTTACTACTGTAGTTTTTAGAGCAAATTATCAGTACATTAGCCTAGACTAAGTGGAAAAAATCCTATCCGATGCATCAAATGGCATCTCTTTCTCTATAGGAATTGAGATGCATGTCATCTCACTTCCTATGATTTTCATATTTCTATCCTATGAACGAAAATCTTTTGGGTTTCATCTCCATAAGAGTGGCTGAGTTTTTACGTTGGCTCGCCAAGCCTATCACAACCCTCCTCCTTTACCCGGGCTTGGGACCAGCTATGTTGAGACAACATAGGCGGAGTTAAAGGGCAACCTGGTGCATGTAGCTCCTGCTTGCGCAGGGTCTAGGGAAGGGTCCGAGCACTTTGGGTCTATAGTACGCAGCCTTTCCCTACATTTCTGTAAGAGGTTGTTTCCAGGACTTGAACCCATGACCTCATGGTCACAAGGCAGCAGCTTTACCACTGCGCCAAGGAAGGATCGACTCCGGAATGATGATATACGAGATAGAGTTGGGGTAGCACCAATTGAGGAGAAGCTTGTCCAACATCGTTTGAGATGGTTTGGGCATATTCAGCGCAGGCCTCCAGAAGCTCCAGTGCATAGCGGACGGCTAAAGCGTGCGAAGAATGTCAAGAGAGGGCGGGGTCGACCGATTTTGACATGGGAGGAGTCCGTTAAGAGAGACCTGAAGGATTGGAGTATCGACAAAGAGCTAGCTATGGACAGGGGTGCGTGGAAGCTTGCTATCCATGTGCCAGAGCCATGAGTTGGTTGCGAGATCTTATGGGTTTCACCTCTAGCCTACCCCAACTTGTTTGGGACTAAAGGCTTTGTTGTTGTTGTTGTTTTTTTTTATCCTATGAACGAAAGGAGGCCTCTATTGGAGTAAATACTGTAGCTAGCAGTACTGCTAGTACAGTAGTTTTCTTCAAGAAGCGGAATTCAACGAAGTCATGATGGTTCCTTCATCCGAGCAACTTCAAAGTGGGAAGTGGGCATGTGATTTGACGGCTCATTAGTTATTGTTACTGCGGTGGGATGACCTGGGTGACTCTCCCTTGGAGTTCTGCATGCATGGCAAGTGGACCAGGATGGTCAACGTTCCACATGTTGGCGAATGGAAGTATTCTTTCCGATATCGAGGAGAAAGGAAACCGCATGGTATAGTATCACTGCTGATTGGTTCGCAAAAAAATAGTATCACTGCCGATTTATAATTATTTTTTATTCTGATGAATGCTAGCGTTTCAACTCTTACGACGAAGGGTGCCAAACACGACACGTGCTGGATGTCCCACACGTCAGCGAAAGGAGTGGGACATGAACAGCGTGGTAGAGCCAAGCATAAAAAAACAGCGTGGTAGAGCGTCTCCACTTTTTCCACTTCTGGGTCGGAGACCACACGTAGTAGTACTTAGCTGTATGAACGATACAAAGTGCGACCTGGAGAGAAAGACACTCTAGTTGGAAGGTCTCGGGGCATACGTGTAAACAAATATAAAAGTTAATATGTGCCTCCAACTAATATAGTAGTAGTATAGTACTTAGACACGTACTCCATAACATCACCGTGCATTGCACGTACAACATTTAGTGGTAGTACGTAGTAAGAGAATGCCGCCCAAGAGTTCCCTTCTCGACCTACTTTTGGGTGTTTGGTAGAGTGTATGGAGGGTGCATGAGTCCACACTAGTTTAGCACAAATACACTAGAAGCATGCATGAAGAGAGCATGCATGAAGAGGGGTGTTGAGTTGAGCATGCATGAAGAGGGAACAACTATGCTGAGACGAGAACGCAACCAAACACACCCTGTATGCCACGCATGTTCATACCATTTGTGCCTTTCTACTTCACTTACTGCGCTACATTACTCAGGTTTGTACGTCCACTCTTGGGTACATGTCCGTCTCGTAGTTCCAGTGCCACGTGTTCTTCACATAGATGGAACGATCGTTGCATAACACATGCGCCTTGATGCTAGATGTCTCGCGTGTTGGCAAAAGGATGAACAAAGCTCACGTAAAAAAAATAGAGTGGAAGAATAGATTCCGGACGACCGAGAAGGAGCAAGGAACCTCGTGGTGGAGCGTCTGCACTCATAATATTTAATATTATTCATCGATATAAAATTAACCAATCATATCCACAGTGGACTGGAAGAGTACGAAACACGGCAGCCCAGTGTAGTTACATCATACTAGTACATGGCTAACCCACACTATCACCATATTTCTTGGCTTCCGTGCAACACCTATCTCTAGTAATCCAGCAGCCTGTATCGCTTCTCCCTCCTCGTCTCTATCAAAGTGCGGCGGGCTAGCATTTCTGCCGTCTATTGAGGTCGGTTAACTATCACATGTTAGCGACATGCCAAGAGCATTCTAAAAAAATTCCTTTCATGTTCCGTTTTCAAAAACAAAAAAATCCTTTCACGTACGAATTTGCATGTATGCTTTGAGCAACTTGCATGTCCTATACTGCTCCTGTTTGATACTCTAACTTAGCTAGAGGTTAGACTAACTCATGACTAACCCTGAACTAACTGTAGCCAAAGAGGTGTTTGGGTGAAAGGGTTAGATTGATAATAAATGCACTTCATGGAGAGAGAAAAGTGATTTTTCAGTGGTCCCAATGAGAACTATCTCCAGTTAGCACCTCTTGGGTGGGATAGTTTTTTTTGGTGGGTTCGGTGCAACTTGCTCCAATTTAAACCCTCATGCTTGGATACTTTAGGGCTATTTGAGCCCCAACTAGCTCAAACTAACTCTAACCCATGGATCCAAACAGGGCCTATGGCCAGTCTTGACGCGGAGCAGTCGCGTGCATCGGGAAGCGGCGCTCTCTCAGCCGTCGTGCCACTTCAAAGCCGGCGCCAGTGAGAGGTCACCTCCGCTCTGGCAGGGCATTAATGCGGCACTGACGCTCCAGGCGACGCTGACCATTTCACGCGGGAAGCGCGCGCTGGCAAGGGAGTATAGGTTTTGAACCGTTTCAGGTGTAGTAGTAATGGTAGTTTGCAAAACTACTCAATTATTGCACTCAGTTTCCTAAGAAATTGTGGTAAAAAACGTTACTCCACAACCCGCTTCCCTTCTCCTTCCTGCTCGTGATTTACATGGCCATGTTAACGTGGTTGTGTCAAAAAAATGTCACTTCCTGTTCGTGATTTGCGTTATATAATTACAAGCAAAATTCTCGTGCATTGCACGGAACATCAATATGCTTTTTTTACAAAACACCTGTTGTGATTGACCCATGCAGGAGTAATCCCATGTGTAAAAACTAATGATATCTCGAGAATTTTATTGGAAAACTGGTATCTCAAGAATGTCATCGAAAAAATGTAAGATGAGAGATAAGGCGAGGAGGAGTGGAGCGTGGTGGTGACTGGTGGTCGGAATGGGCGGAGGCATGGGGATGGACGGCGCCGGCAGGCGGCAGCGGCCACCATGCATGCTAGATTGTTCCAGAGACTTATTCCTTTTTTAATTGCTGAGCAATGAGGTTGCGGGAGATAATGATGTGGAGAGAGGTGCGGGTATCTTTTGTAAAATTATCATAGTTTGCTTCCTATCCGTCAGATATAGATCATGCGGTCTGTATTACAAGATGGCAGGCACACCATCATCGCCAACTCGTTTTTTTATAAGGGTATATACAGATGATAAGTTTGCTGACTACTAAAGTAAAGTGGAATCTGTCCATGTTATGCAAGTAAATAAAGGTGATTGTTTATCATACGGGTAAGGCTGGATGAAGGGTGGTAGGAACAAATGCTCTGCCTAGAGCATGTGTGTGTGAGATGGAGTCTTAGTGTGTGTGGTGTGTGTGTGTGTGTGTGAGAGAGAGAGAGAGAGTGAGAGAGAGATGGAGTCTTAGTTTGTGTGTGTGTGAGAGAGAGAGAGAGATGGAGTCTAAGTGTGTGTGGGGGGTGCGTGTGTGTGTGTTTGTGTGTGTGTGTGAGAGAGAGAGAGAGAGAGATGGAGTCTTAGTGTGTGTGGGGGGGGTGCGTGCATGCGTGCGTGTGTGTGTGCGCGCGCGCGCGCGTGTGTGTGTGTGTGTCCCGGGGTCCTCTGTGGCGGATGTAATTTAAGTGTGCATGGCTTCATCATAGAGAGGTGGTGTGTATGGCAGAGGCCACCACGATGGGGTGCGAGAGAGAAAATTCCCGTAGGAGGGAAGAGAAGGTGCGTGCGCGTGAGAGGAGTCGACATCGAGAGAACGTGTTTGTTCGAGAGACACCACGGAAGACTACTATATATCGATGGTGCATGTAGGCGGGAATTAAACAAAGGGATGGTCTTATTGGTTTCGGGGATATAGGGGAAGAGTGAGAGGCGCGCGGGGCGGGGGGGCAGCTAGAAGGAGATTGTTAAGTGTGAGTGTGTGTTTTGCCCATCCAGACGGAAGTTATGTGCACAAAAGAGGAGAACCATTCGACGTGGCGTTAGGATTGAGGGTAATTAACTACATATGGAGACATAGAGACCTTGAACGTGCATGTGTGAGAGGTATACATGTATACGTGGGATGTGTGTGTGTGCGCGCGCGCATGATCGAGATAAAAGAAAGAAGACATAAGTCCTAAGATCAACGACATGGGAGAGACGGATCGGTATGACAATATGCATGCATGTGAGAATGCAGGGAAGAAGGCCCGACAATTGAGCATGTGTTTTTGTCTTTAAGAGATAGTGGCGTGGGCTGGAGCATGCATCTATGGCGAGCAGAGGGGGTGAGGCACAACGATTGTGGAAAAGAGATCAACCTATAAATGCATATGTATGGATAGACATATATAGTGTGGGTGATAGGAAGCAAGACTCCGTGCGAGAAAGAAATGTTGACGGAGAAACTACAGATAGATACAGAGATGGAGATGCTAGCTAGAGAGACATCCGTTAGTTTGGGTGTCGGAGATGACCGTCGGTGGTTCAAAGGGTGAAGTTATATATGTGTGTGAGAGGGCACTTGACTGCATGCATGTAGAGAGAAACATATGTAGTGTGCGTGATAGGAATCAAGAGTGAGGGCGAGAAAGAAGGTTGATGGAGAAACAGATAAATAGAAATATAAAGATGCTAGCTAGTGTGTGCTAGAGATAGGAGTCGAGTGGATCAGAAGGCTGGGTTATGTGTGTGGGTGTGAGAGAGATAGAGAGAGGGTGCATGTGAGTCACATACAAACAAATATCAGAGAGAAATGAGATCCAGAGAGACGGAGTTTTGTGTCTACGAGAGAGAAAGATATTTCACAACGAGAGTGATAGCTAGAGACATATGAGGGAACGCAAGATATCTCTAGGGAGAGAGGGTGTGTTTGAGTGACATACAAGAGAACAATGGAGAAATATGAGACCCTGGGAGACAGAGTTTGTGTTTGTGTGTGAGAAAGAGATATTGAATAGGAAGAGTCGTAGGTTCTCATATCTAAGGAGCGAAAGACATCTCTGTATGAGGGGTGTGCGAGTGGCACACATGGGAATAGTTGAGAGAAATGAGACCCCGGGAGACAAAGTTTTGTGTTTGTGTGAGAGAAAGAGATTCCACATGGAGAATCATAGCTAGACACACATAGCAGGGAGCGAGATATACTTAGAGAGAGATAGAGTGATGAAGGTCGATGGAGAGAGTACCGTCAGTGTGTTACGAAGATAAAAGACATTGTCGACATACAGGTAGCACGAGAGATGCCTGAGAGACGATGAACGCGTATAGGTCCAGAGAGATAGTCCTATATAAGCATGAGTGATAGCTATATGAGACGAATACCTGGATTGAAGGGGATTCAAATATTTAGACTGGAGATCACGACATCGATAATATCATAACGCAAATTGGTGTATCAAACATGCATATTCATTTGAATTTGGGCACACGTGTAATGTTATATAGTTTATCAATATTGGTGATCCATAGATTCTTCAATTACAAACAATGCATGGTTTATATGCAATTAGTGCCTAAACGGGATTACACTATATGTTGCGTGTGTGAAACACATTATACATGTTTGAGAAGTTAAAAAAACCCGCATGAAACACACATTAATTGGAGACAGTTAGCGAGGAATGCATACATTGGATTTCAACATAAAGTGGTTTCAAATATTTGAAAATCCAAATTGATGGATACAACCTTATGAATCTGAGATCATGCCATTTGTAAACCATATTTATGTATAAATGGTGTTGTGCTTTTGAAAGTATATATGTAAAAAAATGATGTATATAGAATGTAATTCCAATTGAAAATGGATCCCGCCCGAAAAAAAATAGTAGAATACAAACGGGATTCGAATTGAGTTGGCACGGTAAACATGCACTGTGCAAAATTTGAACGAAGCGGGGAAAGTCG
The DNA here is from genome assembly GCF_018294505.1 of Triticum aestivum. Lineage (NCBI taxonomy): Eukaryota > Viridiplantae > Streptophyta > Magnoliopsida > Poales > Poaceae > Triticum > Triticum aestivum. The sequence goes on from NC_057804.1 coordinate 565,246,836, forward strand.
CAGTAACCGCCCGAAACCAAAATCTGCGAGATGGAAATCACTACTGCCTATCCCTGCCGCGCAAAGCCTATCTGCTGGATTTCTATAGGTTTCGATAGGGGTAGGTTTGTAATTTCACCCAAACGTGACGTAACCGCCTCTCACCCGGATTCATACATGGTGGGCGCCAAAACACAGTGTGCCCTCGGCCGAAATCGACTCCCTCCCCGATTCATATTCATACACTGTGGGCGCCAAAAACAAACTCTCGTCGGCAAATATTCGGTGTATGCGAGATTACCGTCCTATCCCCAACCGACTAATGTTGCTGTGATGTAGTAGAAATTTAAAGCGGGGGCTAAGTTTGTAAATTCCCTCGCATTTGAGACAAGCGCGCCCTGACTACATGGTCCCCCCCCTTCCTCTCTACCTCCCTTTTCCCCATTTGTACTCCATGGGCGCCAAAACACCCTCTCCACCCCACCCTCCTCCGTCCGCCGCCGTCCGCCACCCCATCCACCGTCGTCCTCCTCCACCATGCCGGAGCTGATACCCCGACACCGCCGTCCATTACAAGAGATCAACCTCTCTCATCCACGCCTTCGGACCGGGATCCTTGCATCCCGTCCTCTCGCTTCATCCCCGCCATCGTCCACCTTGCCGGCACCGCTCCTACGTCCGTCTCGTCCACCGCGCCCTGCCGCCACCGTCTACCCTCCTAGATCTGCTTCCACGCCGCCGACAGCCATCGCTACCGCAGCACCGTCAAATTCTCACCAGATGCGTACACGGCGCCGCACCAGAGGCGGTACTCTTTCGTATCTGCTCAACTTATTTATCGCAGCAGGAAAATAGATTGCCACTGCTTTACTCTGATTTCTTGTCTTGGTTGTGAAGTTGCCTTTGTCCGGTTTGCACCTTCAGATCCTCCATGGCACGCTCAACACTATATTCCCAATGCTTATGGTTTTCCCCTTTTATATTCCACACTAGTTAAATCACAGTAGACTAAATTTCAAAATTGGGTCAGTCAATTTTTCTGAGCTCGCCGGAGTTCGCCGGTGCGATCCAAGGGGCTCGGGTGGTTGTGGGGCCTCGCCGAACGAAGAAAACTCGACGCGGGTGGGGGTGGGGGTGGCGGAGGAACACAGGTGGTGGGGGCCGGTGGTCCGGCCGGCGGCCCGTGCGGTGTTCTATATGGGAAGAATCACAAACGAGGAAGAAGAAGGGTTAGGAGACGTAGGATCTTCATCCAACCGCCTGAAATGGTCGAGAGACAGCTGGGAGTTGCATTCTTAATGCGCTCTAGTTCATCATGTGTGGGCACTGCGCAACCAACATTTTATTATCCAAAATCTGCTTGCTCTTCTTTACCATGTTTGATAGTGCTGGCCTGTACGCGATCGATAGGCTTTCAATTACTAGCGGCAATACAACACCGTATTTTCAAGCCAGTTCCACTTTCCCATATTATATATCGTGGTTATGGTGTACCCCTGTTATGTACACTATGATCTGCCTAGTTGCTGTGTGCTCTTGTTATCATGGTTTGGCAATAAACTATCTATATAGTATATTATGAACCTATCATATGCCAGCTATCCTTACTTCTGGAGCCTATTTTTTTGTGTACTTGTGCCAGATTATATAAATGCACGCACGATATTACAGCACACGTGAGCTCTCTCATCAGAATCCAGTGATAGCACATAAGTGTTTACAGGGGCGCCCCTATATTAGAATATCATCTGCATTACAAAGATAATCTCACAACTATTTATGTTTTCATTGTTCTCAGATATTATACGCAATTACAATGAATATCAGAATCCGCGCATCAGAAGAATATTGTGGAACACTGCAATGACTTACAAAATTGGCACCAAGGCATTGAGTGCCATTTTGGAAGCAATGAAACTCGTACGCTCCCCACCTGTTGATTCTTGTTCAGAATATCATTCTAATGACTATTCTAACCTCGAGGAGTCAAAGGCAGATGGCCTGTCCTGTTCACCCATCAAGGTGCCTGTTCTAATTTGGCAAGGTTTTATTGATTGCGTGTATCTTGCATATGTTGTCTTGCATTTCTTCTACTTTGTTGCACCACCATCTTCTTAGTTTACTCATCATATAACTCAAGATGCTATGCCCATCCATTATCAATACATATTCCATCTGTCGTCATACCATGTTTTTTCACTCAAATGATGTTCTTGTGCATCAGACATCAAAAAGGAAGAGGGTGATTGCCGAACCTGAAGGAGCACCAGCAAAGTCCTTGAAAAACGTGGTGGTGCCGGAGAAATCAGACAGCGCCCCACTTATATTGGTTGTACAACCAGTGACACAAAACATAGGACCGACTCCAGCAGACTGTACCCATACTTCATTGGCCACACCACTAGCCCCACCACACAGGACCTGCACTCCAGCAAAAGGTATACCGATTTCATTTGCCATAGCACCAGCCGTACCACAGAAAAATCCCACTCCAGCAAAAAGTACAGCAAGTCCACCGGCCAAAGACCTATCCCAACTGCAGATACGGCCAATTCCTGTAGATTGGAACCCCATTCCATTTATTCCCAGTTTAAAATACAATGCTTTCAATGTTGTTAGGGACTACGTGCATATATTCCCATCATGGGAAGATTATAGTGAAGACAAACACCATTTTCACATCTTCCTGTCCAACTTACGTGTAAGTGCTATTATTCATGGTTATTATTTTCCTGTTTTCTGCTGATCGAACACATCAAGATTTACATTACATTGTTGTAACTAGGTGAGGGTCAATCTGGATAGTCATGACGAGCAAAGCTTGCTTGTGCTTTTCAAGGAAGCATTGCAGCAGTATCGATGTTACCTAAGGTAATCACACTTTGATGGCAAGTCTATAAATGAATTTCCGGTGAAGTCTCCTGTTCTAAATTTAGAAGACATTTAATGGAAAAACCTTGTTATGCACTGGTCTCATTCCTAGGATGAGGTACTGTCTATGAAATCACATGACAATTTGAACTTCTACTTTTCCGCATGTGCCTTATGGATCTTTTTTGCAGGAAATCAGCTCGAAGAAGAATTCCGGTTTGAAAAGAACGACAGGATATCGCAAATATGCTTCCTGGTGCTTTGCTCTTGTTAGTACCTGTTGTCCTGTATCACTATACTTGCATACATACCTGGTTCATTATGTGACAGCAGTATGCATGATAGCTTGCTTATCAATTGTTTTCTCCAAATTATCTGATCTGTATGAATGGTTACATTAGTGTAGAATATATCCAATGCCAATGAATTTTTTTAGCTCTGCATTGTTCTTGTAAGTACAAGCTGTCCTTTATCAGTGTACTTATATTGACAGGTAGTTGTTCATGTACCATCACTCTACAGCTTAGTTTCCTTTTCCCTCCATTTTCTACACATCAGATCTATATTTACTCTTACCATAAGGTTGGTACTGAAGAAGTTTAGCTGTGCATTGCTCTTGGCTGTGCCTTTTGCCTGTATCGCTACACATACATTTATAGCTACTTGGTTATGTAGCATCACTCTTCATATTATCTTAAATATTCTCCATTTTTTTGTATATTATCACATCTATATTTACTCTTAACAAAATGTAGAATAAAGGCAATGCTTACGAAGAACATTCTGTGCTAAACTTCTTGAATTGCCCCCCCCCCCATCAGCATGGACAAGGGCTTTATAGATCCTGTCATCACCAGTAATGTAAGTTTGTCCTTCTCAAGCCTTCAAACTTTGTTGTGTATATTTGGTTAGGCATGACTGCAACAGCTGTTTATTTTTGGTGTTTGCATCAAATTGCATGTTTAAAGTTTATTATGTAGTTCATAAACAAAAGTTTGTCCTTCTTAATTTAAGTTTTTAGTTGTACAACCAAGTTCCTTCTTCATACCATGTAAATTAAACTATACAGAGCAAGTGATCTTCTTTTGCACTGCATGTATGCTTCTGTTCTTCATCCGTAATCTAGTGGTGTGGTGAACCTACCCACTACAGCACAATGTCATATTCTGCAATGTCTTAACTATGAACAATGTCATATCATTCTACTATTATTTAAACCGCCTCTTTATTTGCCAATTTGAAATGGGATAAATTGACAGCACACTAAGCGTTGATACTTATGAGTTCTTGATCTGTAATCCAGTGGTGTCATGAAGCTGCCAACTCCTTCACAATGTCAATTCCTGCCATGTCTTGACCTGAACAATACCATATTGTGTTAATGCAATTTTAAACTGTGTCACTTTATTCGTCAGTAAGAAATGTGATGAATTGTTAGCACTGATACTTTTATGTGCAAAACCTGTCATCTGTCTGCTTGTTTATCTTTCAGAGTGAGGAAGATATAAGTGTTGAACAAGCGCAGTCTCATCATCTTGCTCAGCTGCTTGCGCTGTAGCTCCCCAGCAGGGCTAACCTTTCTTGAACTCTATTGAAGTGCTGTCGGTTTTGTATATTATTTTGTCGGCGTGTTTATTTGCACTAGTGGCGATCTTTGATGCCCAGTGTATGTAATCTGATGTCTGCTTGTGCTTTATTATCATAGTGGCGAACTTTGATGCCCAGTGGATGTTGTAACACCCCCAGTGTCATGCTACAGTAATCACCTGTTAATGGTGCCATGTCATCAGGTTACTGTTGCTAATCTTCACTTGATCCAAATCACCATTCAAATTCAAATCCAATCTAAAGTCAAAAAATCTTTTTTTGTCAGACATGAAATCTAAAATGTTCATCTTGTGGCAAATAATCATTTGTTAATATTGGTGTTGGACCAACATTTTTGCAAGGTGTTTAAATGGCCTAAACCAATTAAATCAGTGGCTAAAACAATAGATCAAATGGCTTTTTAATTTATAAAAAATGCTACCTTTTTCCCGAAGCCTCACAATCTTTTTGTGGCAATGCATAATAATTCTTTGGAATTGTGTTAGCCAGTGGCATAATTTTGCAAAGTCATAGTGGCTAAAAGAAAATTTGCAAAAGCTGCTGGAAAAGGAAAAACAAAAAAAGGGGGAGAAAGAAAGGAGAGAGAGAGAGAGACAGAGCAAACCCCCTCCCTGGACCAAACCCACCTGGGCCGGCCCACCTAACCCACCCGTGCCAGCCCAGTTGCCACCTCGCAGCGGTCTCTCTCCCCGCGCCCTATTCCTCGGTCTCAGACCGCAACAGGGGCGTCGCCGCCGAACCACCTCGCCGGGCACGCCGCTACAGGCGCCGCAGGAAGGATAAGGATGCCAGTGACGACCCCCTGCCCCCTCCGAGAGATCTTTTCCCCCCTCCACCATGCTGCTGCTGCTTGCCCTCTCCGCATCTCCCATTCCCCGCCGCATCCGAGCGCTGCCGTGGCCCTGCCGCCATGACGCACGCGGGCCCCGACACCTCCTCGCCTCTCCTCCGCGCCAAGAGGGACCGCCTCAACCTCCTCTTCCTCCCCGACGAATCACCTGAGCAGGAGCTCCTCTGCATTGTCCCCTACATCGTCGTCTTCCTCCTCTCCTCTGACGAGCCTCACCGTCGATTCCGCTGCACCGAGCCCTCCTCGAGCATGCTTGAGCACATCTGCAGGAGCAGTCTGAGCCTGCGCTTCTTTCCCCTCTCTCTCCCGAGCTTTTCCGACGCTCGTAGCCCCGTTCCCGTAGCTCGCCTGAAGAACCTCGCCGCCGACGAGCTCGGCGCCGTGGCCATGGTCGCCTTCACATGCGGTCGAGCGCTGCATCGTGCTCCTGGGGTTCCCAGGGGCCCAACGCGCGCGTCTGCTGCTCTTGCCGAGCCCCGTAGCCCGATCCCCGCCAACGCCTGTTTCGGCCATTCGCCCCGCTCAACGCCGTCGTCGTTGCAGCCCGCCCCCGTCCGAGCTAAGCTCGCAGTTGGATGCGCCGCTCCTCCCGCATCCGAACGAGCCCGGCCACGGTCGAAACGGCCCCTTGTGGCGTTTTTCCGACGAAGTCCAGCGAGCCCCGCCACTGTTTTGGTCGCCGGCGGCGAAACCCCGATACCGCCGACGTCGCACACCCGGGGCCACCCCCTCGGTCGCTGACCCGTGGGCCCCTGGGGCCCGTCTGTCCTGTTCACTTCGGTCAACTGCTGACTGGGCAGGCCCCAGCCACTGACTTGCGGGCCCCACTGCTTATTCCTCTAACTGAAACATTTTATTAATTAAAACTAATTAGTTAGCTAATTAGTCTATGGCAGGTGGGGTCCAGTAGCTAACTAACCTAGATTAGTTAGTTTATTACACTGTTAGACTAACAGAGGCTGACATGTGGGCCCATAACCCACAGGCCTGGTTTGACCTGGTCAGCCACCCTGCTGACTGCTGATGTCACTGTGAGGTCATGCTGACACAATAAACACTTCTGTTAATTTATTTAATTCCAGAAAATGTTTAAAACTTTGAAAATTCATATAAAATAATCCGTAGCTCGGATGAAAATGTTTTCTATATGAAAGTTGCTCAAAAAAAATCCAACGAATCCGAATACCCGGTCCATTCATCTGTCACATGCCCCTAGCATGCTGAACATGGAACATTCCCCCTCCGGTCATCTGTTTGATACAGGTCCAGAACCGGGAATTCATTCTCGGTTGAATTCCCCTTCACCTTTATCGTGTAGCCTTACGTTAGTTCACACCCGGCACAACATATTGCCACATTATGCTTTGTGATGCTATGTTGCTTTATATTTACTGTTTCTTCCCCCTCTTTTCTTCGGTAGACCCCGAGACCGATGCTGCCCCTGTGATCGACTACGTCGATGATGACCCCTCCTTGCCAGAGCAACCAGGCAAGCCCCCCCTCCCCCCCCTTTGATCATCCCGATATTGCCCATTCCATTCTCTCATGCTTGCATTAGATTTTGCTATTGTTATTGTTTGCTCCTATTCTGATGCATAGCCTACTTTTGTACCTGCTTATTGATACCTACCTGCTTATTCCAAACTGCTTAGTATAGGTTGGTTAGTGATCCATCAGTGACCCCCACACCTTGTCCTTGTTACCCCTGCTTCATCATTGAAGACCCGATCAACGGGATTGAAGACCAGGCCCCGGTACTGCGCATCACTTTCCCCTTAGTTGCTCGACACTACTGGGTTACTATCGAGTGCTGAGGGTGAGACCTCTACAGCACTTCTAATGTTAACCCTGTAGTGTAGCTATTCGGTCGTGGTCATCGAGGGTGATTCTGCATTAACCACTTCCGATACGACTTTGTCGTGCAACCCCTCAAGTGTGAACCTCGGGGGTGATTCCTCTTACGTTCACCTTGATGAGTACATTGAGTGGAATTCACCGGGGGTGGTTCCTCGGGTTTTCCCCTTGATGTTTGGACACACGGATACTTGGACTTTACATCTATTACTTGGAAAGGCGGGTCGACCCTGAGGGGTACCCGCGAGTGATGGGGAGACGGGTTGACCTGGAGGGTACCCTAGAGTTGAATACGAGGCGTGGCCGGGCATTCTTAGCCCTTGCCGCAAGTCCTCAAGACGGGGCAACGAGGTCACATCTTTCATGAGTCTCTGCTTGTTACCGCGCATTCCTAATCCACTACGATTTGGATATTTGATCCGAGGGGCCTCTGGCCTGATAGCACTAACCATCATGTGGGCATAGTATGGGCGTTCTACATCGTATACATCAGCCGAAGCTTAATAGACGTCAGCGACTGAGCGGCGCGCGCTGGGTTGGACTGCGTAAGCGCCTGCCTTGTTGAAGGACGTAGCTAGGTCTGCTCACCGGCCGCCCACGCAACGTGCAGGAGTTCCCAGGGAGATGGCCCATGACCCCTGGGGGCATAGGTTTAGTCCGGCGTGCTGACCTCTCTATTAAGCCTAGGTCGGGTTGCAGCGTATTGTTTGGCCGAGGCCGGGCATGACCCAGGAAAGTGTGTCCGGCCGGAGTTAATCGAGCATGGTGGGTAAGTTGGTGCACCCTTGCAGGGAAGAACTAATCTATGCATAGCCTGTCCTACGGTAATGGACACTTGGAGTTGTATCCCGATCGATACAACTAGAACTGGATACTTGTGATGAGAATTGGATGATGATGAGAATTGGATGATGATGAGAATTGGATTGTGAAGATATTTGGATAGTATGGCTCTGGGATTGCTTTCTCGCAGGGAGTTGAGAAAGGATCTCTGGTCGAGGTTAATAACACTACTACTACTTTACTTTATGCTACTCTACTCCCTCATGTTTGCTGCAAGATGGTGGTTTCTAGAAGAGGCTAGTCTTCTATAGGACTAGGCCTTCTCTATATTCTGGCATTTCTGCAGCCCAGTCCATATATACAGCCTTCCTTTGATAATGTTGCATATGTAGTGTAGATCCTTGCTTGCGAGTACTTTGGATGAGTACTCACGGTTGCTTTGCTCCCCCTTTCCCCCCTTCTCTCTTTTTTCTGGTTGTTGCAACCAGATGGTGGAGTCCAGGAGCCAAATGCCACCTTTGACGACTGCTGCTACCCCAAGGGTGCCTACTACCACGTGACGGACACCGACGACCAGGAGTAGTTAGGAGGCTCCCAGGCAGGAGGCCTTGCCTTTTCGATCATAGATGCTTTTGTGCTAGCCTTCTTAAGGCAAACTTGTCTAACTTATGTCTGTACTCAGATATTGTTGCTTCTGCTGACTCTTGTGTATTCGAGCTTATGTATTCGAGCCCTCGAGGCCCCTGGCTTGTAATATAAAACTTGTATTATTTTTAATTTGTGTCTAGAGTTGTGTTGTGATATCTTCCTGTGAGTCCTTGATCTTGATCGTACACATTTGCGTGTATGATTAGTGTACGATTGAATCGAGCGCTTCACAAGTTGGTATCAGAGCCGACTGCCTGTAGGTAGCCCCCCTTACAACTCCTTGGCCGAAGTTGAGTCTAGTCATCCAAAACTGTTTTACTAACTTGGCTGTGTGGCTTATGGGACCACGTCGCCATTGGGTGGTATTAAGATCTTTTTATTCCTGGGACTCTGATCTCTCGTATTTTCGGGTTAAAGATTTTACTAACTCTGACTCTAGGCTCTCGTAACCACTTCCTCCCGGAGAGCCCCTTCACTACAGATGATCGCTTGCTTCGCCAGAAGATTTTGCAAATATTCCTTGATGTTTCCCGAGACCCTGTGCCCACTGCTTTGCAGTTCCTGACCACCGATAATCCCCGTGAATAACATCCTTGCCGCATATACATTCTTCCCCAATTGTTCCTATTATTACAAGATACCCCTAGTACTTTCTGTTGTTTCGAGAATCCTTTGTGCCTTCTGCTTTGCAGCTTCTTTTGCACTGCGGATAATTCACTTCACCGGGGTTCGTTCATCCCCAGTTGTTCATATGCTTTCCAAAATACCTGAAAATACTATCTGATCTCTCAAAATCCTCTGCAGCCTATTGCTCTTGATTCTCCTTGCCTGCTTGCATTAAGATTAATTCCATATGTCTAGCAATATTCTTTAAAATTCTTTGTGATTGACATTTTGTTCCTATGGATTCAACGTGTGTGCGAATACTCGCAATCATCAATTAACCCTTGGAAATTTTCTTTCCAGCTCAGACATCCTTCCAGATATGAGTTGGTTCTTGCCCAATCCAGATTTGATCGGGTGCACCTCTAAGCCTATTAAACCTATTCATCTTTTGATCAGAGCCTCTGCTTCTGATCCTTCGTCTTGAAATCATAATTCCTTTGTACCCAAGGATCGAATCATTCAAACGTTTCTATAAGCCGATGCCTTTGCATCCCCTTCTTCATTTTGATTGATTACCGATAATCACATCAACTCTGTCATGAATCGCCAGATCCATTGCTGGGTTGTTATCCGACAGTGTCCTTCCCATCCAAAATCTTGTGAGTTTTTCCCTGATACATAATACCTTCGGTAAATTGTATCATTTGCTTTGACTACGATACTCCGCTTTCGAACTCATATATTTTGCTTGGTTGATGGTTGTATAGATTTGTAAAAATGCCCCGATGGGTTGAACTTATGCCTTCCATAATCCGTATGAACCCGAGAGTTCTCACGAGTCTTACTCTTCTGGTACTTCACCAGATAAATCTTCTACACTATAATTGCTTCGAAAATGAGGAGTGAATGAAAGGTTATGCATTGAAGAAGTGGGAGTCGACCTTGAACCTTTGTGTTCATGCCCATGGACCCGATGTAGAACTTATCATGGAAGCTGCTCGTAATAATAATAATAAACTCTTGTTACAATCCATCTGGTATTTTGCTTTGATTCTTTGCAGTCGTGGTCCCGACCATGATTGTTCTTCTTTGATCCCATTTCACGGACAAGCTAAAGCACTTGTCTTCTACAAACCAATATGCCTGCCCAACCTCTATTATGATCTACCTTCGAGTATTACCCCTGGTATCTCGAGGATATCATGCCATTGCACTAGATCTTATGAACTTTTGATGGAGTACTACCTTACCCTGTCTTTGTCACTTCATGGGTTCTGGGTTGTTTGTCAACCGAGAATACCGATAAGTGAATCGATTTTGCACTCTGATTCAGCAACACTAAGTAATTTTCGTTGCTTACAAGTTTAATAATCCTTCCTTCCAGTCATTCCTAGCCTGATCGACTATGTTTTTATCGTGCCAACTTTTAACTATGCTACCTGGTCCTTATTCTCGGAGCACAAGTTTTCAACGATGAGCGAAGCTTATGTCGATCTTCCTCATTTTATCATTCCACCCTGATCAACAAGCATGAATCCAAGCTTGTGTCGTATCTGTGCTTCCAATAGCCTTCGCTTCATCATTCCTTTTGCTTGATGTCGTTGCTGCTCGATGGCATCTTCATAGAGCTTCATCATTCCTTTTGCTTGATGTCGTTGCTGCTCGATGGCATCTTCATAGAGCCTCTCGACAAAATTTGTCGTGTTCACCATCAATATACTGCCTTGTTTTAAGATATCAATCGAATTCTTGAGGAGAAATACCATCCTTGCCCATCGATGATTCGTGTTGTCATCAATACCATCCTTGACTTCCTGCCAATACAGACTTGATCATGTTTTAGTTATATCTTACATTCCATGACATTCTTGGAATTGTTCCTTTGTACTTCTTGTGACCTTCAGATTCAATCTTGCTTGAAACACCATGTCAATGCTATCCCGAAGCATGATTGTGGTACTCCGAACATCATCAAGAACATTGGAGGCGCAATACTAATAGTTTCTTGATCACTTATTCAAACACTGTTGTTTGGTAATGTCATGAAATTCCTCTCCCCTTACCTAAATGGTTTTCTACTTCTATCCTGTCATGGATATCCTGCTCTGTTTGTCTATGGGAAGGATATACCCCTGAAATATGTGTTTAAATAGATTTTTCCTTTCCATTGTTCTGTTTAATTTGATAATCATATTATCCTTTCCATTGTTTGGTTTAACCTGTCTTGATGTCTATATGATCTAAATAGTAATATTCTCCTCCTTATGTAAACACCTCGGTGTACAATTCTGTCAGTAAGACCCTGTTACTATAGTTGATGACATTCCGGTAGCCACCGATGGACGAGAACTTTGCCTAATGGTCCGCCTCGTTCAACGAGCAGGAAAATAGTTCTCTCTGTCCCTCACCCTTGATACCAATATTGTTGGCAACATAACTGACAGTCTATCATCTGACATGCCTTGCTATCGGCCCCCTTTCTACTTTTAACCCACATGGTGGGCCCATAACCCATAGTTCCACACGATCGAAACCTGACTCTCCTGTATATCTTCGATTCCGAAATATTATTGCATTTGGCTTCATATCATGTCACGAGCCACCTTCCGAGAGATGATCTATTCCCGATGCTCTGAACCCCTTTCTCTCACTCTGTTTAGGTATCAATAGTTTGTTCATTTGGTTGAAACTTCCTATTGTACATTCATACTTTAATCTCGATGTTTTATTAAGTTTCAACTCAAGAGATACCTCTGCCTCATTTCCTGAATTGTTCACCACACAATTAACCCTATATGGGTCAGTTCTCCCGAAGTTACTCTTTACTTCACCACTTAAATCTCGGGACGAGATTTCTTGTAGTGGAGGAGATTTGTAACACCCCCAGTGTCATGCTACAGTAATCACCTGTTAATGGTGCCATGTCATCAGGTTACTGTTGCTAATCTTCACTTGATCCAAATCATCATTCAAATTCAAATCCAATCTAAAGTCAAAAATTCTTTTTTTGTCAGACATGAAATCTAAAATGTTCATCTCGTGGCAAATAATCATTTGTTAATATTGGTGCTGGACCAACATTTTTGCAAGGTGTTTAAATGGCCTAAACCAATTAAAGCAGTGGCTAAAACAATAGATTAAATGGCTTTTTAATTTATAAAGATTGCTACCTTTTTCCCAAAGCCTCACAATCTTTTTCTGGCAATGCAAAATAATTCTTTGGAATTGTGTTAGCCAGTGGCATAATTTTGCAAAGTCGTAGTGGCTAAAGGAAAATTTGCAGAAGCTGCTGGAAAAGGAAAAACAAAAAAAAGGGGAGAAAGAAAGGAGAGAGAGAGAGAGAGAGAGAGAGAGAGACAGAGCAAACCCCCTCCCTGGACCGAACCCACCTGGGTCGGCCCACCTAACCCACCCGTGCCAGCCCAGTTGCCCCCTCACAGCGGTCTCTCTCCCCCCGCCCTATTCCTCGGTCTCAGACCGCAATAGGGGCATCGCCGCCGAACCACCTCGCCGGCCATGCCGCTACAGGCGCCGCGGGGAGGATAAGGACGCCAGCGACGACCCCCTGCCCCTCCGAGAGATCTTTTCCCCCCTCCACCACGCTGTTGCTGCTTGCCCTCTCCGCATCTCCCATTCCCCGCCGCATCCGAGCGCTGCCGTCGCCCTGCCGCCATGACGCACGCGGGCCCCGACCACCTCGCCTCTCCTCCGCGCCAAGAAGGACCGCCTCGACCTCCTCTTCCTCCCCGACGAATCACCTGAGCAGGAGCGCCTCTGCATCGTCCCCTACATCGCCGTCTTCCTCCTCTCCTCTGACGAGCCTCACCGTCGATTTCGCCGCACCGAGCCCTCCTCGAGCATGCTTGAGCACATCTGCAGGAGCACTGTGAGCCTGCGCTTCTTTCCCCTCTCTCTCCCGAGCTTTTCCGACGCCCGTAGCCCCATTCCCGTAGCTTGCCTGAAGAACCTCGCCGCCGATGAGCTCGGCGCTGTGGCCATGGTCGCCTTCACATGCGGCCGAGTGCCGCATCGTGCTCCTTGGGTTCCGAGGGGCCCAACACGCGCGTCTACTGCTCTTGCCGAGTCTCGTAGCCCGATCCCCGCCAAAGCCTGTTCCGGCCGTCCGCCCCGCTCAACACCGTCGTCGTTGCAGCCCGCCCCTGTCCGAGCTAAGCTCGCAGTTGGATGCGCCGCTCCTCCCGCGTCCGAACGAGCCCGGCCGCGCTCGAAATGGCCCCCTGTGGTGTTTTTCCGACGAAGTCCGGCGAGCCCCGCCACTGTTTTGGTCGCCGGCGGCGAAACCCCGCCACCGCCGACGTAGCACACCCGGGGCCACCCCCTCGGTCGCTGACTCGTGGGCCCCTGGGGCCCGTCTGTCCTGTTCACTTCGGTCAACTGCTGACTGGGCAGGCCCCAGCCACTGACGTGCGGGCCCCACCGCTAATTCCTCTAACTAAAACATTTTATTAACTAAAACTAATTAGTTCGCTAATTAGTCTATGGAAGGTGGGGTCCAGTAGCTAACTAACCTAGATTAGTTAGTTTATTACACTGTTAGACTAACAGAGGTTGACATGTGGGCCCATAACCCACAGGCCTGGTTTGACCTGGTCAGCCGCCCTGCTGACTGCTGATGTCATTATGACATCATGCTGACGCAATAAACCCTTCTATTAATTTATTTAATTCCAGAAAATGTTTAAAACTTTGAAAATTCATATAAAATAATCCTTAGCTCGGATGAAAATGTTTTCTATATGAAAGTTGCTCAGAAAAATCCAACGAATCCAAATACGCGGTCCGTTCATCTGTCACATGCCCCTAGCATGCTGAACATGGAACATTCCCCCTCCGGTCATCTGTTTGATACAGGTCCGGAACCGGGAATTCATTCCCGGTTGAATTCCCCTTCACCTTTATCGTGTAGCCTTACGTTAGGTCACACCCGGCACAACATATTGCCACGTTATGCTTTGTGATGCTATGTTGCTTTATATTTACTGTTTCTTCCCCCTCTTTTCTCCGGTAGACCCCGAGACCGATGTTGCCCCTGTGATCGACTACGTCGATGACGACCCCTCCTTGCCAGAGCAACCAGGCAAGCCCCCCCTTTGATCATCCCGATATCGCCCATTCCATTCTCTCATGCTTGCATTAGATTTTGCTATTGTTATTGTTTGCTCCTATTCTGATGCATAGCCTACTTTTGTACCTGCTTATTGATACCTACATGCTTATTCTAAACTGCTTAGTATAGGTTGGTTAGTGATCCATCAGTGACCCCCACACCTTGTCCTTGTTGCCCCTGCTTCATCATCGAAGACCCGATCAACGGGATTGAAGACCAGGCCCCGGCACTGCACATCACTTTCCCCTTAGTTGCTCGACACTACTGGGTTACTATCGAGTGCTGTGGGTGAGACCTCTACAGCACTTCTAATGTTAACCCTATAGTGTAGCTATTCGGTCATGGTCATCGAGGGTGATTCCGCCTTAACCACTTCCGATACGACTCTGTCGTGCAACCCCTCAAGTGTGAACCTCAGGGGTGATTCCTCTTACGTTCACCTTGATGAGTACATTGAGTGGAATTCACTGGGGGTGGTTCCTCGGGTTTTCCTCTTGATGTTTGGACACACGGATACTTGGACTTTACAACTGTTACTTGGAAAGGTGGGTCGACCCTGAGGGGTACCCGCGAGTGATGTGGAGACGGGTTGACCTGGAGGGTACCCGAGAGTTGAATACGAGGCGTGGCCGGGCATTCTTAGCCCTTGCCGCAAGTCCTCGAGACGACGCAATGGGGTCACATCTTTCGTGAGTCTCTGCTTGTTACCGCGTGTTCCTAATCCACTATGATTTGGATATTTGATCTGAGGGGCCTCTGGCCTGATAGCACTAACCATCACGTGGGCATAGTATGGGCGTTCTGCGTCGTATACATCAGCCGAAGCTTAATAGACGTCAGTGACTGAGCGGCGCGCGCCGGGTTGGACTGCGTAAGCACCTGCCTTGTTGAAGGAGGTAGCTAGGTCTGCTCACCGGCCGCCCACGCAACATGCAGGAGTTCCCGGGGAGATGGCCCATGACCCCTGGGGGCATAGGTTTAGTTCGGCGTGCTGACCTCTCTATTAAGCCTAGGTAGGGTTGCGGCGTATTGTTTGGCCGAGGCCGGGCATGACCCAGGAAAGTGTGTCTGGCCGGAGTTAATCGAGCATGGTGGGTAAGTTGGTGCACCCCTGCAGGGAAGAAGTAATCTATGCATAGCCTATCCTACGGTAACGGACACTTGGAGTTGTACCCCGATCGATACAACTAGAAGTGGACACTTGTGATGAGAATTGGATGATGATGAGAATTGGATTGTGAAGATATTTGGATAGTATGGCTCTGGGATTGCTTTCTCATAGGGAGTCGAGAAAGGATCTCTGGCCGAGGTTAATAACACTACTACTACTTTACTTTATGCTACTCTACTCCCTCCTGTTTGCTGCAAGATGGTGGTTTCCAGAAGATGCTAGTCTTCGATAGGACTAGGCCTTCTCTATACTCTGGCATTTCTGTAGCCCAGTCCACATATACAGCCTTCCTTTGATAATGTTGCATATGTAGTGTAGATCCTTGCTTGCGAGTACTTTGGATGAGTACTCACGGTTGCTTTGCTCCCCCTTTCCCCCCTTCTTTCTTCTTTCTGGTTGTTGCAACGAGATGGTCGAGTCCAGGAGCCAAATGCCACCTTTGACGTCTGCTACTACCCCGAGGGTGCCTACTACCACGTGACGGACACGGACGACCAGGAGTAGTTAGGAGGCTCCCAGGCAGGAGGCCTTGCCTTTTCGATCATAGATGCTTTTGTGCTAGCCTTCTTAAGGCAAACTTGTCTAACTTATGTCTGTACTCAGATATTGTTGCTTCCGCTGACTCTTGTGTATTCGAGCTTATGTATTCGAGCCCTCGAGGCCCCTGGCTTGTAATATAAAACTTGTATTATTTTTAATTTGTGTCTAGAGTTGTGTTGTGGTATCTTCCCGTGAGTCCTTGATCTTGATCGTACACATTTGCGTGTATGATTAGTGTACGATTGAATCGAGGGCGTCACAGATGTAATATGCCGTAATTTCTTTATTGTATAGTCTAGGTTTTTTTCTTATTCACGATGCTGCTGTTATTTTACAGTATATATATCCTGTCTTCGCAGTAAACCGGTCAAACCATAAAATTACGGTACATAATCGGACCGTCATGCAATCACGATGTATTATCCGCATCATGGGCCCCGTCAAACTGGCCCACTAGTAGATTCGGGCCTTAAATAGGCCGAGTAACCCCGGCCCTCTTTTCGCAAGAAAACTCAATGGGCTTTTAGGAGGCTGAGAAGTAGGCTGGGCCTGAAACGTGCCGAATAGCTCACGGGCCGGCGGCAGCCCAAAATGGACCCCAGCCCATGATTGTGCGAATCAATTCATGGGCTTTTAACAGGCCAAAGTTGTCTCGGTCTTTGTTTGGCCCAATCAGATATCGACTGCGAGCAGGCCAGATGCAAATCGGGTCGTAGTTAGGCCCAACTATATGACGGGCTTTTAACAGGCCAAAATTAATATAGGGCCGAAATGTTAAATGGGCCCTTAACAGGCCAAAACTAATATCAGGCCGAATTGCTAAATGGGCCTTTAGCAAGTGGGCCCAAAAGCATAGCGTCCAGTCAACGGGACGAATCTGATATGGGCCATAATTGAGCCCAAAGCCTCTTAAAGGGCCGGACCTGATCTGGGCCGTGATTTGGCCCAGAAAGTGGGAGGCTTTTAACGGGACGGATCTTATATGGGCCACTACTAGGCCCGGAACGTGGAAGGCCATTAATGGACCGGATCAATTATGGGCCGGCATTTGGCCCAAAACATGGTAGCCAGTTAATGGGCCGGCCTACTAGGGTCCTCAAAATCTTGTGGGCCTACAGCTGGGCTGGCCCATTAATGTCGGTGAAATCTCGTGGGACTTTAGCTGGGCCGGCCCATTATGATCCGCAAGAATTTTGTGGGCCTTTACCTGGGCCGGCCCATTATGGCACACAAAAATCTTGTGGGCCTTTACCTGGGCCGGCTTATTATGGCCCGCAAAATCTTGTGGGCCTTTAGCTGGGCCAGCCCATTATAGTCCGCAAAATCTCGTGGGCCTTTATCTGGGCCGGCCCATTATGGGCCGCCAAATCTTGTGGGCCTTTAGTTGGGCCGGCCCATTTAAGCGTGATTGGCCGTGCCATGTGTCGACGTATCATAGGCGCCTTCTGTCCAATGAGTGGATGACATTTGTCCCAACGATGAGCCGACATGTGTTTCCTCCAGCCAATGATGATTTTACACGTGGAAAATCCCCATTGGTCAGGGCTGTTAACGGGTTATCGGATCCAAAACCCGACCCGATAGCTTAACGGCGTTCCGTTACGGTGGATGCCATGTGTCGGTCACCCTTGACGAAAGCACTTCTGTGATGCGTGATTTATCGCCATGGAAGTGGACACTTCCGTGATGATAATTTTGGTAATGTGATCGAACACTTCTACGACAACACAGGTATGACTATCTTGATTCTGTCATAAATTTGTCATGGATGTACATGCATGACAAAAAACGCGACCTACTGTGACAAACACGTATCATCATGGAAGTGTATTTTTTTTGTAGTGTAGGTTAGAGAATGTTCTTGATGACCCACTACCTATTGATGATGGCTTTCCTGATGAACAATTAAATGTCATAAGCACTTCTCGTAGCACTCCATGGTATGCTGATTATGCTAATTATATTGTTGCTAAATTTATACCACCTAGCTTCACATACCAACAAAAGAAGAAGTTTTTCTATGACTTGCGACATTACTTTTGGGATGACCCACATCTTTATAAAGAAGGAGTAGATGGTGTTATTAGACGTTGGGTACCTGAGCATGAACAGGAACAGATCCTACGCAAGTGTCACTCCGAAGCTTATGGAGGACACCACGCTGGAGATAGAACTGCACATAAGGCATTGCAATCCGGTTTTTATTGGCCTACTCTCTTCAAGGATGCCCGTAAGTTTGTTCTGTCCTGCGATGAATGTCAAAGAATTGGTAATATTAGTAGACGTCAAGAAATGCCTATGAATTATTCACTTGTTATTGAACCATTTGATGTTTGGGGCTTTGATTATATGGGACCTTTTCCTGCCTCTAATGGATATACTCATATTTTAGTTGTTGTTGATTACGTTACTAAGTGGGTAGAAGCTATTCCAGCTAGTAGTGCTGATCATAACACTTCTACTAAAATGCTTAAGGAAGTTATTTTCCCGAGGTTTGGAGTCCCTAGATATTTAATGACTGATGGTGGTTCACACTTTATTCATGGTGCTTTCCGTGAGATGCTTGCCAAATATGACGTTAATCATAGAATTGCATCTCCATATCACCCGCAGTGTAGTGGTCAGGTAGAATTGCACAATAGAGAGCTCAAATTAATTTTGCAAAAGACTGTCAATAGGTCTAGAAAGAATTGGTCCAAGAAACTTGATGATGCATTATGGGCCTATAGAACTGCATATAAAAATCCTATGGGTATGTCTCCTTATAAAATGGTTTATGGAAAAGCTTGTCACTTACCTCTCGAACTAGAACATAAGGCATACTGGGCTATTAAAGAGCTCAACTATGATTTCAAACTTGCCGGTGAGAAGAGGTTATTTGATATTAGCTCCCTTGATGAATGGAGAACCCAAGCTTATGAAAATGCCAAGTTGTTTAAAGAAAAAGTTAAAAGATGGCATGACAAAAGGATACGAAAGCGTGAGTTTAATGTAGGTGATTATGTGTTGCTATACAACTCTCGTTTAAGATTTTTTGCAGGAAAACTTCTCTCTAAATGGGAAGGTCCCTACGTTATCGAGGAGGTCTATCGTTCCGGTGCCATAAAAATCAACAACTTCGAAGGCACAAATCCGAAGGTGGTAAACGGTCAAAGGATTAAACACTATATTTCAGGTAATCCCATAAATGTTGAAACTAATATTATTCAAACCATAACCCCGGAGGAATATATAAAGGACACTTTCCAGAATGTTCTAGACTCTGAAAAGGAATAGGTATGTGGTACGGTAAGTAAATTGACTCCAAAACAATTTTTAAGGCAATATTTCTCCATTTTGGAATATTTAGAAAAATAGAAAAATAAGTAGCAGCCCGGGGAGGACACGAGGCCTCCACGAGGGTGGAGGGCGCGCCCTACCCCCCTGGGCGCGCGCCCCTACCTCGTAAGCACCTCGTGTGCCCTCTGGACTCCGTTTCCTCTCATGATACGTATTTTGGTTGGTAAAAATTCATTATATATACTCCCGGAGGTTTTGACTCTCGTACCACGCAAATATCCTCTGTTTTCGTTTCGAGCTGCTCCTGCTGCAGATTTGAACAAGATGTCATCCCAAGACTCAGAGGGAGAGAGCTACATAGCTGATTATATTGCAAATCCAAGAGTATATGGGGACGCAGAACACTATGGCTGGACCACAGAAGAAGAAGAAGACTATGATCCAAAGAGGAAGGAGGAGACAAGCTCTGATGAAGAGGACTACCCACTGCCTCAACCAGGTGATATGCATGTGGAGTTCAAGAAGTCAAGCCTCCCTAAGGTCCAATCTATCCCACCATGTTTTTTGCAGGACATCAAGGAAACACTATGCAAGAAGATAATGAAACTTGAGCTCGAGAATGAGGATCAGAGGGAGGAAAATTTTAGCCTCAGGCGTAAGCTAGAGAAGAAAAGTGCAATGACTCCTACTTCACCACCTCCGAGGATATAATCACATGGGTATGGGCACTCCCCTTGGCAACTGCCAAGCTTGGGGGAGGTGCCCTGGTATCGTATCACCATCACAACTCCTATCTTTATCGTTTTTCTTAGTTCGATCCTTTTAGTAGTATCTTGATTTAGTAGAATTAAGTCATGGCATGATCTAGTTTTGAGTTTTGCTTTATGATCCTTATTTGTAATCGAGTCCGTGAGCTATATAATAAATATTAGTGTTGAGTCAAGGGCTTGATTATTTTGCCATGATCTTGGGTGAATAGAAGAAAAGAATAAAAAGAATCAAAGAGTTCATATTGATCTTAGTGAAAGTAATGACTTCACATAGAAAGAGTATGATGATTAAAGGTTGTTGGGAGTTGGCAAATATAGCTTTGGTCATCGTTGCAATTAATAGGAAGTAATAAGGAAAGAGAGGTTGCACATATAGATATATTATCATGGACATCTTTTATGATTGGGAGCACTCATTAAAATATGACATGCTAAAGAGTTGATGTTGGACAAGGAAGACAACATAATGAGTTATGTTTTCTTACATCTGAGACAAAGTATGTTATCATGGATCCTCTAACGTGTTGAGCTTGCCTTTCCCCCTAATGCTAGCCAAATTCTCATCACCAAGTAGAAATACTACTTGTGCTTCCAAATACCCTTAAACCAGTTTTGCCATGAGAGTCCACCATATCTACCTATGGATTGAGTAAGATCCTTCAAGTAAGTTGTCATCGGTGCAAGCAATAAAAATTGCTCTCTAAATATGCATGACTTATTAGTGCGGAGAAAATAAACTTTGTACGAACTTGTTGTGGACACAATAAAAGCGACGGACTGCATAATAAAGGTTCACATACAAGGGGCAATATAAAGTGACGTTCTTTTGCATTAAGATTTTGTGCATCAACCCTAAACGCGCATGACAACCTCTGCTTCCCTCTGCAAAGGGCCTATCTTTTATTATTATCCTCTACCTTATGCAAGAGTCATGGTGATCTTCACCTTTCCTTTTTCATTTTATCCTTTGGCAAGCTCAGCATGTTGGAAAGAACATGATATATATATATCTAATTGGATGTAGGGGAGCATGAATTATTATTGCTGACATTACCCTTGAGGTAAAAGGTTGTGGGGCAAAACTATAAGCCCCTATCTTTCTCTGTGTCCGATTAAAACTCCGTAACCACAAGTATCACGTGAGTGTTAGCAATTATGAAGGACTAAGTGATAGTTGAGTATGTGGACTTGCTTTTAAGCTCTGACATAGACTCTTTTCGATGTTATGATAAATTGCAATTGCTTCAATGAATGAGGTTATAATTTGTTGGTGCTCAATAAGGTTTTTGATTCATGCTTTTTGCTTTGTGAACTGATCATCACTTGAACATAAGCAATCATATGACAAAATCTTTATATGTTGCTGTTATGAAAATAATCATGATGCCTTCATGTCCGTATTTTATTTTTATCGACGCCTCTACCTCTAAACATGAGGACATATTTATTGTTATCGGCTTTTCGCTTGAGGAAAAGTGAGGTCTAAGCTTGGGGGAGTTGATACGTCCATTTTGCATCATGCTTTTATATCGATATTTATTGCATTATGGGTTGTTATTTCACGTTATGTCACAATACTTATGGCTATTCTCTCTTATTTTACAAGGTTTACATGAAGAGGGAGAATGCCGGAAGGTGGAATTCTGAGCTGGAAAAGGAGCAAATATTGGAGGCCTATTCTGCGCAACTCCAAAAGTCCTGAAACTCCACAGAATATCTTAGAATAAATAAAGAAAAATCGTCGCCAAAGATGAAGGCCAGGGGGCCCACACCCTGCTCACGAGGGTGGGAGGCGCCCCCCCCCTTGGGCGCGCCCCCCTACCTCATGGGCCCCCTGGTGGCTCTTCGACGCCCATCTTCTCCTATATGAAGTCTTTCAATGAGAAAAAAATAGAAGGCAACCTTTGGGGACGAGACTCCGCCGCCACGAGGCGGAACCTTGGCGGAACCAATCTAGGGCTCCGGCAGAGTTGTTCTACCGGGGATACTTCCCTCCGGGAGGGGGAAATCATCACCATCGTCGTCACCAACGCTCCTCTCATCGGGAGAGGGCAATCTCCATCAACATCTTCACTAGCACCATCTCATCTCCAAACCCTAGTTCATCTCTTGTATCCAATTCTTGTCTCCAAGTCCGGGATTGGCACTAGTAGGTTGCTAGTAGTGTTGATTACTCTTTGTAGTTGATGCTAGTTGGTTTATTTGGTGGAAGATCATATGTTCAGATCCTTTATGCACATTATTACCCCTATGATTATGAACATGAATATGCTTTGTGAGTAGTTATGTTTGTTCCTGAGGACAAGGGAGAAGTCTTGCTATTAGTAGTGATGTGAATTTGGTATTCGTTCGATATTTTGATAAGATGTATGTTGTCTAACCTCTAGTGGTGTTATGTGAACGTCGACTACATAACACTTCACCATTATTTGGGCCTAGAGGAAGGCATTGGGAAGTAATAAGTAGATGATGGGTTGCTAGAGTGACAGAAGCTTAAACCCTAGTTTATTCGTTGCTTCGTAAGGGGCTGATTTGGATCCATATGTTTCATGCTATGGTTAGGTTTACCTTAATACTTTTGTTGTAGTTGCGGATGCTTGTAATAGAGTTTAATCATAAGTGGGATGCTTGTTCAAGTAAGAATAGCACCCAAGCACCATTCCACCCACATATCAAATTATCAAAGTACCGAACGCGAATCATATGAGCGTGATGAAAACTAGCTTGACGATATTCCCATGTGTCCTCGGGAGCACTTTTTCTATTATAAGAGTTTGTCCAGGCTTGTCCTTTGCTAAAGGATTGGGCCACCTTGCTGCACTTTATTTACTTTTGTTACTTGTTGCTCATTACCATTCATCTTATCACAAAACTATCTGTTACCACTTATTTAGTACTTGCAGAGAATACCTTGCTGAAAACTGGTTATCATTTCCTTCTGCTCCTCGTTGGGTTCGACACTCTTACTTATCGAAAGGACTACGATAGATCCCCTATACTTGTGGGTCATCGCCCACCATGAGGTCGAAAGAGTGGCGGCGGCTTGGATGGACTGACCTAGATAGACAATCTGTGTGAGAGAGTATAGAGTGTGTCGATCGAGGCCCGAACAGGGAGATATATCATTTGTGTGTGAAAGAAAACAAGGTTAAACGAGACTCGGATAAAGAGAGCGAGATTGAGAGAGTGTGGCCCGCCGTGCAGAAGAAAGAGTGAGACAGTCTCGAGGGAGTGACCTAGATATACAACATGCATTCGTGCACACGAGAGGTTGGGGGGACTAGATAGGCAATGCATGTATTTAGCGCGAGAGGGTGAGAGGGAGAGGGGGGGAGAGAGAGAGCTTGGCATGGGGTGCAATGGCGGGTGTGTGAGGTAAATACATTTGGTAACAGGAGTGGAAAAAGGGGTTGTGTAGTTGAGAGACTTAGAGATCGAAACTTGGAGAGAAAGAATGAACGTGTGTTGGAAACCGATAGCTTGCTAAGGTGGTTAGGAGAGGAAGATTGACCGATACAGGAAGTATGTAGTGTTTGTGTGCGAGGGGGGGGGGACTAAAAACAACATTTGAATGTACATAGTACGAGACTTAATATCGATGTTTCAATTTGGTGTACATTGTAAGATTTGAACCAAGGGCCAGGCATACGGGTAATTATTTCAAATTCGTGCCATACTAAGTTTTGAAAAGTTGACATTGGCTCAATTTGTTGTGCTATTTTGTAGGTCATATGTTTGAATCCATCCAAAAGTTTTCTCACTACCATGGTGTTCATCATATACATATGAATTTGTATTAAAAAAGTAGCATGGATACAGTGAAATGCGAAATCCACGTTAGAATTGGAGATCGCTACGCGACACACACTCTAATTCAAATAACTAACTACGTGACACACACTCTAATTCAAATAACTAATTATGTGACACACTCTAATCCACGTTAGCGTGGGTACCGTTTCGATTTTTTTTCAAATAACTCCTCATTAAGTAATTTATAGTACACCCTCTGTTCACTTTTATAAGACCTTGAAGACATTTCAGACAATGTGCAAAACAGTTCATTTTAAGTTGTCTGAAACGACTTACAAAAGTGAACGGATGGAGTATCTCGTTTCGAATGACTAATTATTGCAAGGAAAACACGGGCATGGTAATACATACAGATTCGTTTGCAAGTGAAAGAAGATTCGTTTGCATTCTCAAATGTAGGTGCACCAGGCAGACCAGGGTCGTGTCGGGGTGGACGCTGCTTCGGTGCCTTAAAGGCAACAGCCCTTGGGTGACTGACATGTGGGCCAGCCACCTGTTGGGCCCACATGTCATGGACACAAAGGCAGGTGCCTTAAGGCACCGAAGCGTAGTCCTGTTGGGGTGGTCGCGTGTGTCGGACGGACGCGTAGCACCCAGCCACCCACCCCCCTCCCCCCCCCCCCAAAAAAGGACGACGACAATATAAGTTCGCGCTTCCATGTTTCGGATTGAAATATCTGGCGGCCCCAATTCCAGCCCTGCAAAATCTCTCTTCTCCACCGTCCCCTTCCGCGCCCAGATTGCTCAAATCCCTAATTCACCGCCATCCCTCGAATCGCCCCTCGTCTCGTCTCTTTCCCCACCGTTCCCCACCTCTATGCCAGACGACGACGAAGAAGACGACGGTCGCGCTTCACCACCGCACCGGAGCTACCTCATCTACGCCCTCGTTGGCCGCCGCAACCGACGTGCCTCACAGACACCGAGTTCCACCGCATCAGGTGCGCTTCACCGACGCCGTCTCCCAGCTCACCGGGGCTACTTCACCGAGCACATCATCGCACCTCTGCCCCCCGAGGTCGTTGGGGCTTCACCAATGGTCTTGTCCACCGCATCGTAGCACTCCGCTGCCACTCAAGATCTGCATCTGTGCGCGGCCAGCCAACACCAGCGCATCACCCTCAACGGCTCTGAAGTGACCCGCACTCTAGCTAGGCGAGCATGCCCAAACGCCGGCCCGAACTAGGTATCCACACATCACTCCCTTGTGCACTGTTCCGACGATGTTTGGATATCCTTTCACTGCTCTCTTAGCTTACACGCCTATGCAACTCTGACTTAACTCTTATTTCTTCTGGAGATATCATCTGAAACAAGCAAATCCATTTTTTAGCGAAGCATGACGGGGCTAGGGGATCTGGTACACATCCTGCACACTTGCATAACCTTGTAAGTATTCGTCCTCTGGTACAACATCAAGGTCGATTCCTCTTATTTGATCAACCATTCGTCGTGTCAAAAATGCAGAGGGGGGTGCAAGGAGCACAAGGCCTGCACATCCAAGCATGTGGTAACATGGACTTGTACATGGAACATCCCAAGCGCAAGCAGAGCTACAGCGAGCCTGTACAACGAGCTAGCGTAAGTCCTTGCATTTCATTTAATTCGTACTAGCATTCGTGTATGATTTGTGTGCAGTGGCTGATCCACGAATTCAAGTTACCAGGGGCGAACATTTAACTTAAAAAATACGAAGGCACTTGCACTCCAGAAATCAACATAACTTGAGAAATGTGAAGTTGCATGCACTTTGAAAACCAGCTAATGATCCAAAGTAGTTCAGATTATAAACACTAAATGATGCAAGCACCAAAAAACACAAAATGCAACATGGTGTACAAGGACTACAAACATGGTCTATACCTGCCTGAATTATTCGTTCTCTGGCTGAAAATATCGAAGTGTAATTGCACGTATAACCAGTGCGCAAACTGCATATCAATATATCTATCCTGCACAAGTATGCCAATAGTTTCAAACAACATATTAGAAAAGTATTTATGCTATGTTGTCATGATACAGGGACTTTCTGGTAGATGGCCTCGACGTTTCCTCAAGCTATGAAAATGCACTATAATTTGCTTGTCATCAATGCCTGCAAATCTCTCTCTCTCTCAACATAGTAGATCATCATTAGACACTAAATCCTTCAATGAGCTTGCAAAATGCTTGCATTAGATCCCTCATTAGACACTATATGTTCATCACCAGGAGCATGTAAAATGTTTGCATCAAATCCTTCATTAGCAGTATGTTCATTAGACACTTTAGGCTCAAGAACAACATGAGCTTGTATGTTTGCACCAGAAACTTGATTAGATACATCAGATTCAGTCAGTTCAGTATTGATTGGGGGAGTTATAAAATAAGTAGAAATTGGTTTCAATTTCTCATAGATTCCCTACATACAAGCAGTTTTACAACACCGTCAGGTTTAACTATTGGCCAGAAATTGAAGAGTTGAATTAGATATAATCAGGGATGTGATGTACCTGCTCATTGCGCATGCTACTCTTGCAAGCTGCGTCTGTCCATTTGCGCAAGCTCGATGCCATGCCCGTGCTGCCACCGCTGCCTCCCACGCAGGCTACACCCAGGGTTGGATCTTCATCTTCTTGTCCTTCCATTCGTTTGAAGCCCGGTGACCGCCCTCCAACGAGGGCGCGAGGAAGTGCTGCGTCGGTCTGTCCAGCGACGGCTAGGTTAGGAGCGAACCAGACTGGAGGCTGGAATGAATGAATTGGGATTTTTCCTACTGCCGATCG
Organism: Triticum aestivum; assembly: GCF_018294505.1. Lineage (NCBI taxonomy): Eukaryota > Viridiplantae > Streptophyta > Magnoliopsida > Poales > Poaceae > Triticum > Triticum aestivum. Next base: position 565,273,501 of record NC_057804.1, read on the forward strand.
ATATGGGAGGCGCTCGTTTGGGCCGCGAGCCTGCTATAGGGCCTTCCTTGCACTTATGTTATTGGCCGATCCAAATTGAAACATTTTCTTCATTTTTTACATTGTCTGCTCGTGCGTTGGGAAGAACAAAACTAGCATGGGCCAACCTGGATGACTCAAACTAGGTGCACACTTTCCAGCCACCTGAGGCGGCCGCCCATACCAGCCCCTATGGTGGCGTCGCCCCTTTTTGCGTGTATGATTGGATAGTGAAAAATATTCCAGTGGCGCTTTTGATTTACCCACAGAATGGTCGAATTGCTTGTTTCTATGAACTGAGTTCGCCAATAATGTGAAGGATGCCAGTCTTTTCATCCTATTGTAGATTGCTTAGATCTTGATATGCCAAAAGTAATCGCATGAAATATATAGTAAAAGCCAATGTCATGTGTTTGGCTATAACTAGTCTGACTACATGTCCTCATATAAAATATCAAGGACGCACCATCTTACCAGATTAACCATTCGACTTACCCATGCAGTGTGGGAAGATTGAAGTATTGGGACTGCGTATCCAAGCAATTGATGCCATGGACTCCTTTGTACAACCTTGTAAGCGAAAAAGAAGTTGCAGTGTGCCTGTACAAAGAACTAGCATAAGTTCAGTTACCTGCTTCTCGGAATTTTAGTTAGCCACTTATTGCAAAATTGTTCAATTACGTTGCTTGGTTTAATTTAGTTTGCTACTGATTACATAATGGCACAGCCTGTTAATCATATTGTAGATTGCGCCTATCTATGTGTTTGATACTTACTGTTAAGAATTACCTATTTGCCTTAACTTAAATATCTACTTGTTTGTTTAACTGCTTTGCTGCTGCAACAGCGGGTTACAATGATGTTAATAACTACTCCCTCCGTCCCATAATATAGGACGTTTTTTGACACTAGCATAGTGTTAAAAAACGTCTTACATTATGGGATGGAGGGAGTACTTTTTAGCATCCAATTGAAACTCTTTAATTCCTTGTTTGTTTAACTGGTTTGCTGTTATAACTCCCAGTTGAGATGTTTTGCTAACTTCAACTTTTCTGAATCCAATCGGAACTTTAATGGCAAAACAGGTTAGCCCAAGATCAAAGAGCGAGGTCCCCATGGACGTTGCATCATCCCACAGCAGTGGCACCGGCCCAATCGTGCATTATGAATTGCCAACTGCTGATGCTCTAGAGGCTAAACTAGTGGTAGAAAGAGATTATGCTTCTGCACTTAGAGATGAAGTTGACATGTTGAGGAAGCAAAGAGCACAATCACAAGCAGTACTCAAGACAACCATTAAATATTTGGTGGATTTCAAAACGAAGCAAGCTGAGACTGACCAGATTGTTAAGGTCCTGAAGGAAAAAAGGAAATTAAATTCCTACTTGGTAAATCATAGGTGAAATGTTCTTTCCATAGTTGAATAACCTTTGTGTTGTCTGTTCATGTAATCAATCAAACCATTTGTTTTAGAGATCATGTAATAATTTTTTTTTGTTTTTTGGTTTGTAATTTTATTTGAGCACAAGTCTGTATTAATTGATAAGACTCGGAGACATTTCATTTGGATTGCTGTGCCAGACCTACAAATATGCCAATCGGGCTGAATGTGCATTCAGCAATAGTAGTAGTATAGATGGACCATAAGTGGCACGCATCGGAAAGGGCCAAGATGCTGGCTAAAAAAGATGTTGTTGTAGCCAAAAAAAGTACAGCGGCCTGGCTTATGTATGTTAGTTGATATTATTGATCCATATACTCTATAAGTGTTTATATGTCTGTTAGTTCTGTACATTCTTGGTTGATTGACTCGGTATTTGAATCTTGATACATCGCTTGTGTACATATCTAAATGGGAGTACACATTATGCTGCGTGTGATATTTGAGTTGGACATGAAGTGTTCCAAATATTCGAATTCACCTTAAACTGGATACTAGTTTCTGAATTTGAGTATCGGCATTTGTAAACCATATTCATATATGACAATGGAATACATCTTTGTCGTCCTTTTGAAGATATATAAAAACACATAGAACGATTTATAAAGATTCATATAGGAATACAAAATGGATTCGAATTTAGTTGCCAGGGTAAACATGGATGCTTATTGTCCCAAAATTCGAAAGAAGCTGCAAAATGTCCACTCCCACGTCGGCTGCCCGAAACCAAGTGTTTGGGAGATGGAAATTACGGTCTACCCATTACACGGACAATCCATCGGCCCGATTTCCACTGCTCTAAATAGGGGTAGGTTAGTAACTTCAATTAGACGTGACACGACCGCCTCTGAGCCCATTCCGACACGGTGGGCGTCAAACATGGGCAGCAAAACACATTTGATTCAAGCTCGTTCGAAGGACCTCTGTTTTTTCCTCCATTCCCCATTCATACACGATGGGCGGCAAAACAAACTCGACTCGGCCGAAATCGATGTAGGCAAATATTTTCAATAGGGGCAGGTTTGTAACTTCACTCAGACGTGACACAACCGCCCTACTTGTCAGCCCCGTTCATACACCGTGGGCGCCAACCATGGGCGCCAACCACCCTCTCCTCGCCCGAAATCGCTCTGGGGAAATATTGGTGAGATACGAGATTGCCGTCCTACCCCAACCGACGAGACGTCCAAATTTTAAACGGGGGCTAAGTTCGTAACTTTCCCATATTTTAGATAGGCGCGTCCCAAAAACATGGTTCCCCGTACCTCTCCCTCCATTTTCCCATTCATACACCGTTCGCGCTAGAACACCCCATCCCCACACCAGCCTCCATCCGCCACCCCATCCATCGCCGCCGTCCTCCACCACATCCATCGCCACCGTCCTCCACCATGCCGAAGCGCCTACCAAGACCGTGTCGTCCACTGCTAGAGATGGACGTTTCTCATCCACGGCGACGGACCAATAGCCTTGCATCACCTCCTCTCGCTTCATCGGTGTCATCGTCCTCTTTGCCGGGGCCGCTCACACGACCTTCTCTTCCACTGCAACGGGACTTATCCCCCAATGCACCCGTCTACCGTCGCAGATCTGCTTCAACGCCATCGACAGCCATCGCACCCCCGATGCCTACACGGCACCCCAAGAGAGGTGGTACTTCATATCTCCTCAACTTTTTGATCTCAACCAAAAAATAGATCTTAACTTGGTTACTCTACTTTCTTTTCAGCTCTTAGAATTTAGTTCTTAGTTCGAAGCAAACAATGGATGCTAAATATCATTTCTCCGGTTTGCAGCTTCAAATCTGCCGTGGCACAGCCATAATACGGTTTAATTGATCATGCTTAGGGTTTAATTGATCATGTTGGTTCCGTGGTGGTTTCTTTAATAGAAATCGGAGGGAAACCCTCTTTTGCTAAAAAAATATGCTTAGAGTTTCCCCCTTTTATGATCACTATACGATCAGAATACGTGTTTCATGTCATAATAACACTGCTCCACGCATCAAGCTAAACAAGCTTAGATGTTCGAATACGAATCTGATATTATTAAAATAGATTTGTTTAATTGGTCAGCTAAATGTTCCTAAATTAGTTTCGAAAATGCATGTTCGCCGCTCGGGTGTGTATCTCTACAGGGTGCCCACGGTGGGCCGGCCCACCCTGGGATTTTGGGTCGTCCCAGGCCCCGATTCCCCTCTGTTCTGCTGCGCGCTTCCGATCTCTACTCGCCCCCAGCCGCCTGCCTCGCCGGCGACTTGCCGTCCCCAGACGGCATGACTCTAGGAGGAGACGCCGGACTAACAGGAGGCCAGGAGCCGCTCGCCCAACAGCGTCACCGCTGCCCGGGCGCCCGCCGTGCCTACCTTCCCAGTCCGTTCAGGGCTCAGGCGTGCAGCACCCACCAAGCCAACCCGATTTATCCTGAGATACGTCCTCAACACTCAGCAGCCACTCCTCATCACCCATTTTCTAATTGATTCATTACTCATTAGGCAGGACTGTCATTAGGGTTTGTTGTGTGCTCAGTGCTACCTACACTTAATGGTTCAGATGTATTTCGGTAATCTTTAGTACCTCTAAAGTTCACAGGGTTTTCAAAATTCCGGCCCTCGGAACAGAAACTAGTCATTTTGGATTGTTGGTCGTAGTGACATTGACCCAGATTACTACTGCAAGCCAGGTTTGTTGACAATTTTACTTGTCTTTCTTACTCATTCGATATAATATCCAATTATTCACGTCGATTAGTTGCAAACAATAAGTGCTAGACAAACTTCTTCATTCAGATTTTGGACGGTCTCTTACTGCAGTTACAATTCTGCATACTTGTCCTAATAAGCTCACAAGTAAATGATTGATTCACTACATCTATGCTTGCCTTGTCATATTTGTTGTCAATATTCTTTTAGGGTGGACCACCCTGTTTCTAAATACTGGAACCGTAGACCTGAGTGAATAGTATTTCTCTATGTGATCTCTTCCATCATGTGTGGGTAACGAACACTGCATTGTATAGAAAGAAAGTGTCATTTCCAGCTTTTACATAGGTTTCGATCTTTTACATGGAATACAATCTGCCTACTTGCTTTGTGTCGCACTACCAACACTCCACCCTTGAAGCTAAACATTACGCCACTCATAATTGCTTAGTTTATTTGTTCAAATACGAATTTCATATGATTCTAATGTTCCTACTTCAGTTTTGAAATGTGTGCCTGCCTGTTATAGAGACATAAGGGGTTTGTATTTCTGTGTGTGGTCTGGTCAGCACGGTTGGGGAGGTGAACTTTGCATATGCAGGGGTTTATAGGGAGACACTCTCCGAGTTGAATCCGCAATGCATTCCATAGATAATCTGACTACTTTTTATGTTTTCATGAATCTCAGATTCTGAACAGCATCATAATGATTATGAGCTTGCGCGCATGAAAAGAATAAAGCAGAACAATGCCATGGCTGTCAAACTTGGCATTAAGGGACTGAAATCAAGTCTGGATGCAATGCAATGCAAACGCTCTCCACCTACAGATTCATGCTCAGAATATGATCCTAACAGTGATTCTGAGCTAGAGGGAGACCTAAGTCAATGTAGCTCCCTAGTGGAGGAGTCAGAGGAAGATGCCCTATCTTATTCACCCATCAAGGTACTTGCTCTAACTTTCCAAGGTTACATTGCTCGCACATATCTTGCAACTGATGCTTTGCATTGCTTCTACTTTGTTGAACTGCCATTAGCTTAGTTTACACATCGTGTATGTGAATACGCCCTGCCTATCCATTTTCAGTACATATTCCATCTGTCATCATACCATATTTATCCATTCAAATGTTGTTCTTGTGTATCAGACGTTCAAAAGGAAGAGGGCGATTGCTGATCGTGGAGGAGCACAAGCAAAGTATTTGGAAAAGGTAGTGGCACCTGATAAATCAAATAGCCCATTAGGTGTAGTTGCAATATCACCTGACCCACAAAATACCCCAACTCTAGCAGACTCTAGCCCTACTACACTGGTCATTTCTGATGCCCCAACTCAGCAGACCCCAACTGCAGCAAACAGTATGATTATGCCAGTTGACATAGCACCAGCTGTACGACGCAAAACCCCCATTCCAGCAAAGAGTACACCAAATCCAGTTGCCAAATCCCTTTTCGAACCAGAGAGAGCCCCAATTGCAGCAAATAGGACCCCTGTTCCATTTCTTCCCAGTTTAGAAGACGAAGCTTATGTTGTTGTCAGGAACTTTGTGCGCATCTTTCCTTCATGGAAAGATTATACCGCAGACACAGAACAATTTCCAGTCTTCCTCCGCAACTTACGCGTAAGTAATGTACTAATGTTATTCATGGTCATTACTGCATATGTTTCTGCTGACAGAAGACACAAGATTTCATTCTTTTAAATAGGCGAGGAGCAAACTGGATTGTGATGACGAGCAAGAGTTGGTTGCGCTTTTCAAGCACTCGTTGATGAAGTATCGTTCCTACCTGAGGCAAGCGCACTTCGATGGCAAGCCTCTGAACGAAATTTCTGTAAAGTCTCCGGTGCTACATTTATCCGACGGTGACTGGAATAATCTTGTTACACATTGGTCTCGGCTGCAGCGTAAGGTACTGTCTATGATATCACATCACAATTTGAACTACATTTCTGCATTTGCCTTAATGTCTCACTTGTACGAAAACTGTTAGCAGAAGAACATTCATTCTCAAGGGACCACAGAATCTCGCAACTATACTGCACACTGCATTGCTCTTGTGAGTACCTCTTGCCCTGTATGACCATACTTACTTTCATAGCTGTTTGATTATGTAGCATCACTGCACATGTTAGCCTCGTAATCGTCCATTTGGTGGACATTATAAGATCCGTATGGACTCTTACACAAATTTAGAATCAACCCAATGCTTTTGAAGAGGTTTAGCTCTGCAGTCCTCTTGTAAGGACTGAACGTGGTCTATCACTGTACTTACATTAACAGCTACTCCCTCCGTCCCATAATATAAGAACGTTTTGTACAGTACACCAGTGTTCAAAACACTCTTGTATTATGGGAAGAGGGATTGGTTCATTTTGTAGCATTCTGCATCTTATCTCCCTCGCCCACCATTTACTAAAAAAGATCAGATCTATATTTAATCTTACCAACAAGTAGAATACACAGACAATGCCAGTGCAGAAGTGTAGCCCATTGCTCTTGTCAGTACATTTTGTCCTGTAACGCTTGTACTTCCAGGGATTGGTAGTTGATTATGTAGCATCAATCTGCATCTTATCTTCATTATCCTCTATCCCTTCCAGTATTATCATATCTATAATTACTCTCTACAAAATGTAGAGTACAGGCAATGCTTATGAAGAAGATTCTGTGCTGAAATTCTTGAGTTATCCTTCCCTTGACATGGAGAAGGGCATTATAAAGCCGGTGTTAACTGTTAATGTAAGTCAGTCCTTCTAAAGCCTTTATCCTCAACTGCTGTTTAATTTGCTCATACTCCCTATCGTTTACTGCTGTTTAGTTTGCTGTTTCTACCAAAATGCATGTTCGTAAGAACCGTAAGTTCTAAGTTTTACTTGTAAAACCAAATTTCTTATTCATACCATGCACATTACTTAATACTCCCTATATGTATGCTTGGTTTTGTGGATCTATAATCCAGTGTGTGGTGAAGCAGCCCACGTTTGCACCTTGTCATCTCCTGTTTTATCTTACTGATGTGGCTGATGATATGAACAACATGCCATGCACATTATCCAAAATAGATACAATGATTTTCTTTGCCCTTCATCTATGCTTGTTATGTTGACATGGTAATCCAGTAGTGTGGTGAAGCTCCCCGCATTATGAACAATGCCAAATTATGCTATTGATATTTTGAACTTACTCTTTATTTTCTAATTTGAAATTGGATAGAATTGACAGAACAGTTATCATCTTTGTTTATACACGTGCAAAACCTGTCATCTCTCTGCTTTGTTTCAGGGTGATATGCCTGATGGCATGCACAAGTCTGCTGAAGGCTGTGAGACAAACCCAACATATATTGCAGCAAAGAAGGCAAAACATCTTGAAGATAGCGAGACAACCCCAAAGTCTTGTCTTGATGCAGTGTTCAAGTTACTTGAGACTAACAGTCAGACAAGCTCACAGAATTCGTTGTCTGAATCAGTTCGACTTCTTCAGTCCCAAGTTCTAGCAGAAAGGCATTCTGCAACTCAACTTCGACTTGAAGTCCTATCTCTAAGAAAGATTGCGGAGAACACCAATGAGAACCTCATCGCTAAACAGCTACACCTGGAAGCTATGACCGACATGCTAGGCCGGTCTCACAGCCTTGCTCAGCAGCTTGCGCAGCAGTTCCCCCGCAAGGCTAACCTTTCTTGAACTGTCTTGGAAGTGGTCTCGGTTCAGTATTATTTTGTTACGCTGCAATGGTGCCCAGTTTTTGTAATCTGCTTCTTCGTTGCGCTTTATGATCACTGGTGGCGAACTTCGATGCCCAGTGGATGTAATATACCTTAAATCCTTTATTGTATAGTGTAGGTTTATTCTTAGTTACTATGCCGTAATTTCTTTATTGTATAGAGTAGGTTTGTTCTTAATTCCTACTAGTTACTGCCATCATTCGCTATCTGAAAAAAATCAGATGTAGTCGACCGGGCCGAAACATTCGATAACGGGCCAGGTTTTTAGCGGGCCACAATTGGGCCGGCCTGCGTCTTTCTTGGGCCCGAATGATTGGGGCCTTCACACATTGCGCCAGGCCCAAACTTACACCGGCCTATATTTTAGTTGGGCCTTTTGTCGACCCAGCGCTTAGTTCGGCCCAGGTAGCGTTGGGCCATTAACAGGCTGAATATTGTACTGGCCTGTTACGGCCGAGATGAAACCACGGGCCTTTAGCAGGCCAAAATGCATGTTGGGCCTCAATTTTCACTAGTCGTCGACGGGCCTTCAGCAGGCCGAAATGTAGACCGGGCCGTTATGGGCCCAGTTAGCTCACGGGCCGTTACCAGGCCGAAACATATCTCGGGCCTTAGTTGGCCCACTGATATCATGGGCCTTTAAGAGGCCGAAAGCTTAGTACAGGCATCAACGGGCTGAATTACGCGACAGGCCTTTAACAGGCCCAAAGTCACGTTGGGCTTAACTGCTGCCACCTTTAGCACGGGCCGTTAGTGGGCCCGATGTCCCGTCGGACCATATATGGCCCATGGGCAGCACGGGCCATTCCCAGGCCGAAAGTCACACCGGGCTGAAATGGGCCCATGTCTACATCAGGCCTCTAACAGGCCGAAAGTCACTGGGCTGTAGTTGGGCCGGAATATTCGGCGAACAATTAACGGTCAGATCTGGCTTCGAGCCGCAAATGGGCCCAAATATTGGGCGAACAATTAACAGGCCAGATCTGGCTTCGGGCCATAAATGGGCCCAAATATTGGGCGAATAATTAACGGGCCAGATCTGGTTTCGGACTGTAAATGGACCTTTATTAAGCAGGCCGTTATTGGGCTGGCCCACTAGTACCTAATTAAGTTCTATGGGCCTTTGACTGGGCTGGCCTTTTTAACCTATATGGGCCTCTGTTGGGCCTAGCCACGTGTCAACGTACCATAGGCATGTCTCCTCCAATGGACGGGCGACATCTGGCCCACTGACGAGCTGACAGGTGTTCCCTTCGGCCAATCAGAATTTTACACGTGGAAATTTCCCATTGGTTGGGGCTGTTAACGGGTTATCGGATCACGGGTTATCGGATCCAAAATCCGACCCGATAGCTTAACGGCGTTCCATTAAGGTGGATGCCACGTGTTGATCACCCATGACGAAAGCACTTCTGTGACACGTGATTTATCATCCTGGAAGTGGACACTTCCATGATGATAATTTTGGTAATGTCATGGAACACTTCTACGACAGCACAGGTATGACTATCTTGATTCTGTCATAAATTTGTCATGGATGTACATGCAAGACAAAAAACACGACCTACTGTGACAAACACGTATCATCACGGAAGTGTATTTTTTTGTAGTGATTATAGTTGGATCTTATGATGTTTCTCCCCCTCTACTCTCTTGTAATGGATTGAGTTTTCCCTTTGAAGTTATCTTATCGGATTGAGTCCTTAAGGATTTGAGAACACTTGATGTATGTCTTGCCGTGCTTACCTGTGGTGACAATGGGATATCATGTGCCACTTGATGTATGTTTTGGTGACCAACTTGCGGGTTCCTCCCATGAACCTATGCATAGGGGTTGGCACACGTTTTTGTCTTGACTCTCCGGTAGAAACTTCGGGGCACTCTTTGAAGTACTTTGTGTTGGTTGAATAGATGAATCTGAGATTGTGTGATGCATATCATATAATCATGCCCACAGATACTTGAGGTGACAATGGAGTATCTAGGTGACATTATGGTTTTGGTTGATTTGTGTCTTAAGGTGTTATTCTAGTATGAACTCTATGATAGATTGAGCGGAAAGAATAGCTTCATGTTATTTTACTATGAACTCTTGAATAGATAGAACAGAAAGGATAACTTTGAGGTGGTTTCGTACCCTACCATTATCTCTTCGTTTGTTCTCCGCTATTAGTGTCTTTGGAGTGACTCTTTGTTGCATGTTGAGGGATTTTTATATGATCTATCTATGTTATTATTGTTGAGAGAACTTGCACTAGTGAAAGTATGAACCCTAGGCCTTGTTTCCAATCATTGCAATACCGTTTACGCTCACTTTTATCATTAGTTACCTTGCTGTTTTTATAATTTCATATTACAAATACCTTTATCTACTATCCATATTGCACTTGTATCACCATCTCTTCGCCGAACTCGTGCACCTATATAATTTACCATTGTATTGGGTGTGTTGGGGACACAAGAGACTCTTCGTTATTTGGTTGCAGGGTTGTTTGAGAGAGACCATCTTCATCCTACGTCTCCCACGGATTGATAAACCTTAGGTCATCCTGTGACGCCCCCGATTCAATCGTACACTAATCATGCACGCAAATGTGTACGATCAAGATCAGGGACTCACGGGAAGATATCACAACACAACTCTAAAACATAAATAAGTCATACAAGCATCATAATACAAGCCAGGGGCCTCGAGGGCTCGAATACAAGTGCTCGATCATAGACGAGTCAGCGGAAGCAACAATATCTGAGTACAGACATAAGTTAAACAAGTTTGCCTTAAGAAGGCTAGCACAAACTGGGATACAGATCGAAAGAGGCGCAGGCCTCCTGCCTGGGATCCTCCTAAACTACTCCTGGACGTCATCAGCGGCCTGCACGTAGTAGTAGGCACCTCCGGGGTAGTAGACGTCGTCGACGGTGGCGTCAGGCTCCAGGCCTCCAGCATCTGGTTGCGACAACCAGGTAGAAGGGAAAGGGGAAAAGAGGGAGAAAAGCAACCGTGAGTACTCATCCAAAGTACTCGCAAGCAAGGAGCTACACTACATATGCATGGGTATATGTGTAAGGAGGCCATATCAGTGGACTGAACTGCAGAATGCCAGAATAAGAGGGGGATAGCTAATCCTGTCGAAGACTACGCTTCTGGCAGCCTCCGTCTTGCAGCATGTAGGAGAGAGTAGATTGAAGTCCTCCAAATAGCATCTCCAAGTAGCATCTCCAAGTAGCATCTCCAGTAGCATCGCATAGCATAATCCTACCCGGCGATCCTCTCCTCGTCGCCCTGTAGAAAAGCGATCACCGGGTTGTATCTGGCACTTGGAAGGGTGTGTTTTATTAAGTATCCGGTTCTAGTTGTCATAAGGTCAAGGTACAACTCCAAGTCGTCCTGTTACCGAAGATCACGGCTATTCGAATAGATTAACTTCCCTGCAGGGGTGCACCAACTTACCCAACACGCTTGATCCCATTTGGCCGGACACGCTTTCCTGGGTCATGCCCGGCCTCGGAAGATCAACACGTCGCAGCCCCACCTAGGCAAAACAGAGAGGCCAGCACGCCGGTCTAAACCTAAGCGCACAAGGGTCTGGGCCCATAGCACACCTGCACGTTGCGAGGGCGGCCGGAAGCAGACCTAGCCTATCAGGCGTTCCAGTCCAATCCGGCGCGCGCCGCTCCGTCGCTGACGTCTGAAGTGCTTCGGCTGATACCACGACGTCGGGATACCCATAACTACTCCCGCGTAGATGGTTAGTGCGTATAGGCTCGTAGCCAACTCAGATCAAATACCAAGATCTCGTTAAGCGTGTTAAATATCCGCGAACGCCGAGCAGGGCCAGGCCCACCTCTCTCCTAGGTGGTCTCAACCTGCCCTGTCGCTCCGCCACAAAGTAACAGTCGGGGGCCGTCGGGAACCCAGGCCCACCTCTACCGGGATGGAACCACCTGTCCTTTCAGCCCCCTCATCAGAATCACTTGCGGGTACTCGTCGAGCTGACCCGACTTCAGTCACCATCTGTATAGTATGTATGTATGTATAGTATATACCCGTGATCACCTCCCGAAGTGATCACAACCCAGTAGTATAGCATGGCAGACGGACAAGAGTGTAGGGTCACTGATGGAACACTAGCATCCTATACTAAGCATTTAGGATTGCGGGTAAGGTATCAATGACTGTAGCAGCAATGACAGGCTATGCATCAGAATAGGATTAACGGAAAGTAGTAACATGCTACACTACTCTAATGCAAGCAGTATAGAGAAGAGTAGGCGATATCTGGTGATCAAAGGGGGGGCTTGCCTGGTTGCTCTGGCAAGAAGGAGGGGTCGTCAACTCCGTAGTCGAACTGGGGTCACCGGCAGTCTCGGGGTCTACCGGAAAGAAGTAGCGGAGAGGGAACACAATAAATAACAAAGCAATCAAAGCATCACAAAGCGTAACAAGACAATACGCAGTGTTCGGTGTGCCCTAACGCGGTAGTAGGTGATACCGGTGAAGGGGGGAAAACATCCGGGAAGTATTCCCGGTGTTTCGTGTTTTCGGGCAAATGAACCGGAGGTGAAAGTTGCGGGTTTGATATGTTAGGGGTGTGTGGTGGATGAACGGGCTACGTATCCGGATTCGTCTCGTCGTTCTGAGCAACTTTCATGTTGAAAATAATTTAATCCAAGTTACGGATTAAAAGATATGATTTTCTAAAGATTTTAATAATTTCTGGTATTTAATTAATTATTTCAATTAATTCTAAGATGTATTTATGACATCAGCATGATGTCATGCTGACATCAACAGTCAACAGAGTTGACTGGCTCAAACTGACATGTGGGTCCAGTGGGACCCACCTGTCATACACTGTTTAGGTTAATTAGGTCTTAGTTAAACTAATTACTATTTAATTAAACTAACTAGTTAATTAGATTAATTAAATATGATTAATTAACTTAATTAATTCACTTACTGATTAATTAATGTAATTATTATTTATTTATTTATTTTTAATTCTTTTTTTTATAAACGTTCTGGGGCTGGGGCCCCCATGTCATTGGCCCCAGGGGGCCTTGCGGTTTTCGGGCGCATGGCCGCGCGGTTGTCGCCCGAACGGGCGCGGGCGCAACGGTGCCCAGCACCCGCTCTTTCGGGCGCACCACAGGGGCGGGCGGAGCCGGCAGATCGCCGGAGCAGGGGGGTTGGTGACCACGGCGGGGCTCGCCGGGCACCCACCGGGCGAAGGACGGGGATTGCGACGGCGCACGGAACAGGGGCGGACGGAGGGAGGAGCGGGCTCGGCAGGGGCGCCGCTTCGACTGGAGCAGCGGCAGCGGCCAAGGGACGGCGCCGGCGTGGGCGCAGGGCGGCGACAGGGGGGGCCGCGGGGCGCGGTGAGGGAGTGCGGTGAGCGGGCGCGGGGAGGGGCCAGAGGCGCGTGGGAGCGCGGCCAAGGCACGCACGAAGCGAAGCTCCGGCCATGGTGGCCTAACTCGGGCGGGGCTCCTAAGGCGAGGAACTCGAAGGGGAGAGGCGGGGAATCGGCAGAGGGGCTCACCATGAGCCTGTAGAGGTGCTAAGTGGGCTCGGGGGGGCTCGACGACGCGGCACCGGCGACGAAGAGGACG